>NW_026067909.1:23712642-23733762 GCF_014885135.2 Alexandromys fortis | reverse complement strand
TTGAAATGCTTTAAAGCCAGAGTTCACGCTGGCAGTACAGCCCTATGAAGCCGCGCTTTAAAATGACGCAGCTTTTTTTCTGCTGCTATTGCTGAATCAGGAAATCTCTTTATGGCACGCCACCAACAGAGAGCAAAACTCTGTGTTAAACTCTGTTTCCCTTATTTTTAAGCCTTCTCAGGTTTTTAAGTGGATTTAGCCCATCACGTCTGGGCGCCATCTGTTAGGAACGGCGGCACCTCCATCACCCATCTCCCCACACACACCCAAAGGCTGGCAGAATCTGAAGTCCTTGACTCCCCTGCCTGCTTCCCATTTCCCCAGGCACCTCTTATCTACTCCTTGTTTTTGTTGGTTTTTGTCCTTTTTGTTTTCTTTTACTGTGATTTTATTGGGATTTAGGGGAACAAGAGAATATCGTGCACTTGCTCTGTTGTTTTATCCAGAGGTCAAGAACCTGTCTTTATCATCGAAGCATTGCTCAGTTAAGTGAACCTCCAATGGCTTCTACCCTGGTTATTACAGTGCCCTTGGTTACTCTCCTGCTCCTGGATCCCGTTCTTCAGGTGACCTTTCTGACATCTCCTTCCCCACCCATCTTCCTTACCTAGATAGGCCCGCCGGAGCCGGAACTCTTTGTGCGAGGGTTTCTCCTACTTGGGATTGTCTGCCTTAGCCTTCTCAGTGTGTTAGTGGTGGTATATGGGAAGGCTGCTCATTTGTTTTTATGTTGATTTTTGTATCTGGCACTTTTCTGCAAGTGTTTTATGATTCCCTTTTGTGTAGGATCATATCTTCTACAAATAAGAACATTGATGCCTTCCTCTTCTATTTGAATCCTTTTTACTTATTTCCCTTGTCTCTTTGCTCTTGCTAAAACTTCGACTTCTCCATTCTACTTTTTGAAACAGGGTCTTATGTAACTCTGGCTGGAGCTTGCTGTATAGACTAGACTGACCATGAACCTCTGCCTCCTGAGTGCTGGGATTAAAATCATGAGCCACCGTGCCTGGCTTTCCTGGCTGTATTCTTTCACTTGACGTACATGCACACTCAAATGTGACTGGTTTGTAGTGCAACAAAGGTGTCATTCTTTCTTAGTGGCTTGGGGGTGTAGTTAGTGAACTACACCCCTAGTTCATATGCTCTGGTTGTCAGTCCCCTCCCCCATACCACCCTGAGGGAGCAGTAGTAGGTGCAGAAGCATCCACAGCTGCTGGAGAGGCTCACCACACACACTGTAATAGTTAATGAAGTCATTCCTCTAACTTCAGTAACTGTTTGGAGATAATGGGGAAGGATTGTATGGCAGATGAGAAGATACTAACCACCAAGGTTAGGAGTGGAAGGGAAATGGGCTAAGGACAAGGATGAGGATTAGAGCAGCTGAGGGAAAGAATGAGTGAGAAGTAAATGGAAAGGAGGAACCTGGATTATTACAGCGACAGAAGGTGGAGTAAAGAGGGGGCTGCGCATGGAGAAGAGAGAAAAAATGAGGGAGGAATGAGAGGAGAGATTGGCCGTGTATAAAGTGAATATAATCTAGCAATATCATAATCAAAGCAAGACCATTAAGACATGCTTTTGCATGCCAGAGAGATGGCTCAGAGGTTAAAAGCACTGGCTGTTCTTATAGAGGACCTGGGTTCAATTCCCAGCACCCACAATGGCAGCTCACACTTCTGGTCTCTATGGATACAAGGCACACAAGTGGTGTACAGACAAACATACAGATAAAACACTTGTACTCATAAAATAAAGTAAAGATAAATGTGAAAAAATATTTATGTGAGGATGGAAACTGAAAAAGCGAAAACAATGTTCAAAGTATCATCATATCAGGCAGTATCTTCCTTGTTGGGATGGGTTCTGAACCCCTCCCCGCCCTGTGATGTCTCATGTGGCAGAATACTGATGAGAGAGATGCAGTTTGTTGTTATAGCTCACAGTTTTAAGTCAGGTTTGTGGGTGTGCAGTGTTCAAACAAATGACCTTTTGGGTTGAGTTTCTGCTCTTTTGCCAGTAGGTGTCAGACCTTCCTTGAGTTTTTCCCAGCCCTCTAGATGGACTGTTGCTGTTGGGAAATGTCCATGTCATTGTTCCACATGTGCTAGATGGTGACACTCACGCACTTGAGCTAGTGGGAGTTAAGTCCAAGGTGCTGGTGTGGCTGTGCCTATGCTATTGTTTATCTTGTTGGCTGCACATTCTTCTTACCTGGGTTTTGGCTGCCTCTGTTCCTGTCTACTTCCATGGTGTCTGCTAAGTTCTGAGCTCAGCAGAAATTTCCTGTTCTTGGTCACCTGTGGAGTTTGGGGGGGTGCTTCCTTCTGAGGGTATTGCTCCCAGAACACCCACAGAAAATCTCACTTTCAGACTTGCTCTGAAGTGTGACACATTGACTGCTGTTTCCACAGCCTGTTAATCTTGAGTCTGTCAGCCTGGGTATATTTATCAACCCCTGGGTATATGTCTAACCCCTGCCCCATCTCTCTAGCTCACCAGTTCCTGTGTCTCCAATATAGGGAGTGAACGTGGGTGGGGAGCGCTAATTTTATTTTGGCAGTGGTTGGGATTGAACCCAGTGTGTCGTACTTGCTATACAAACACCCTAACACTAAGCCACTCTCTCATAGTCTCTCAGGGTAGAAGGAAACGCATCCTCCTTCTTCATCACCCCCCAAGAGCTTGGATTACAGACATGTACTTGGTGCGGGAGAATTGTCTGTATTCTGTCAATCATATTTTAAATAAACACTGATTGGCCAGGCAGGAAGTATAGGCTGGTCAACCAGATAGGAAATAGAGGTGGGGGGGGCAGGGGCGACCATATAGAAGATTTGGGGGAATCTAATTTATACCAACTTATATTTGGCATTATATGTATTTATATATTATTGTAAAATATGTTAACTGCTGCCTGATACGCAGTTCTCATGATGTGTGTGTGTGTGTGTGTGTGTGTGTGTGTGTGTGTGTGTGTGTGTACACATATAAAGCAAAGACAGTTTTGCACTGGACTACCTTGTGTTGGTTTTACAGATGCAGGATGGTGGGAGCATGTGTCGATGAATCTTTGTTCCCTGCAGTGAATACTAATGAACATTTACCAAGCCCAATGAGAAAAAAAGTAAGTGTGTATCTTCAGTGCAGACAGGGTGATTATGAATGTGTCACTCCTGGTATTTATTCTAGAAATCATTTTCATAGATATTGTTCAGAGTGTCTTAAGTGTGCTGTTGCTTTTCTCATATAAAATTTCTAGTTTGCTGTAAAGTATTTTTTTTTTGGTATATGAATGCTTTGATGTAATCTATAGAAAATGGAAGAGATGTAGTTGACCTTGAAATCAAAACTTGCCCCAAGATTAGGCAGCCTTTTGTGTTTGTTTGTGTTTGGTGTTTCTTTTCTTTTTTTTTAATTTTTATTTTATGTGTTTATGTTTTTCCTGCCTCTGTGTCTGTGCACTGCATGCAAGTCTGGTGCCCATGGAATCCAGAAGAGGGAATTGGATCCCTTGGAGGTAGAATTGGTTGTGGGCTGCCAACTGGGTGCTGGGGATTGAACCAGGTTTTCCACAAGAGCAGTCAGTGCTCTCAACTGCTGAGCCATCTCTCCAGCCCCTGGTTTTTCTTTGAATTATCAAAAGCACCTTGTTCTCATGCAAGAACCTCTGGTAGATTTGCTGACCTCATCAAGATTGAATGAGGTGGATGGGAACTGTAGACTTGAAGCTGAGTGAAAGAATTAGCTGTGGCTTCTCTGCACTTTAGAAGACACTGCATGGTGTATATCCATTATGTTGATCACAGTAAGCCGGGTGCCAGGGCAGTGATGAGGATACTCCCCCAAGGCTTCTCCAGACGTCCTCATCTGATTCTGGGCAGTTCTTGACTGTAACGTGCCCAAGTAAAGGACTTGGAACAACACATCAGGAATACATGCTGTTTTCATTTAACACACTTGGTAAACTCAAGCAGAACAGGCATCTCTGATGTTTCTTCCCTCTGTCACTTCAGCTTGACTGGTGACCTGGGTAAGGAGTCCAGAGTGCTCACTACATGTTAGCACTGTACCCGTGCTGCACAGTGAAGCTCTGCTGAGCTAGGTGTTCTGCTTGCTGGGCTGCTTTTCTTCCCCACTTAATAGTGTGTCTTTGATCATATTAATTTTTTTTATATTGCATATTATGAGTGAGCCTTCTCTATATATACTCACAATTCGTGATTTTTTTTGTGAAGCATATTACATGTGTAATGAGCATTTACTTGTGAACACAAACATAGACGTAGAGTTGGTGACTCAATGTGCAAATAGCCTTAGATTTGGAGATTCTGTCAATAGTGTGCAAGAGCATGTCTTTGTTATCCAGTGCTTTTGTATTATCTTTACACTTTGTCTAGTCTGATGTATAAATAGTGACTACCTGTAGCCTACACTTATCACTTCTAAAACCTTCCTTTTTCTTCCTTTTTCCAAATGCAATTGCCAAACATAACTTGAGAAACATTATTTTAGGTACTTGGACGGCAATTTCTGTTCTCTGCTCCCAGCGTGACCATGTGATTTGTTTAGTCACATCATCATATTATGTTCCCTCTCTCCCTATCAAGCTCCTTTGACGTACACTCAAGACTCACTTTGCAGCCTTCCGTGGCTTTGTGTGGGTGTCACGTTACCCATCAGCCCTCTCTAACACTCCCTGTTGCAGTAGTAGAGGTCTTTCTGCTTGTGGCTGCTGCCTGGTTCTGTCAGTTTCATCCTGTGACCTAAGTTCCTAGGTGCTGTATGGATTTGTAAGGAAGCTTTGCTATTTTCAGGTTCTGTAAATCTTTCTTTTTTAATCAACTAACCCTCGTCCTAACAGCCACCACCTATCTAGTGATAGACACCAAATACTAAAGTCACAGAGTGGAACCTCTATCCTCCGCTTGCCACTTACCATGGACTCTGCCCCATGGGAAGAGTACTCCAGGTACACCGCTAACCCTCGACAGAATAATGTGCACACACTGTAGAGACTGTCCTGACTGTGCAGCAGGGAGCCTGCTGGACTTGACCTCCAGCTTGCATGAGTAGAACCTACTTACCCACTAATGCTCTTCCCTGTCACTCATCACTCTGGTGCAAGCTCTCATATGCTGAGGACCAGTGCCCGAAACTCAGGCCTGCCTGACCAAGAAAGTCAAGAACAAAACTGGGGTATAGACCTACAAGGGCCAGAAGCAACTAAGTCAAAGAAACTATGATTCATTTCTTTAATTACTGAAATAATAGCTTTTGTGTTCTGTGTCATTGGAGGGAAGTTGGTGTGAGGATAGCAGAATGCCTAGGCTGCTGCTTAGAGCGTTCTTGGCTGCTGAGAATGCTGGTGTCCGGAAATAGCTCAGGAAACAATTGCATAGTATATAGCCTTTTACTTTATCTCTTAAATTCTATTTGTCAGAAATAAGTATTGCCAACTCACATACAGTATAACAAATAACTCATTAAGAAATTCTTTTAATTTTGATGTCATTATAGTTACCAGAAGTATATGGAAAGGACTTTCTCTCCTGTTTTAAAAAAACAATCAACAATCATAGGGACCGGAGAGATGGCTCAGCAGTCTCCTTCAGAGGACCTAGCTGGGTTCTCTTCCCAGCATCTACATGGTGACTCACAACTGTCTCTAACTCTAGTTTCAGGGCATCTGGCACCCTCGTTTGGCCTCTATGGGCACCAGGCATGCATATGGTATACATACATAAATGCAGGTCAACATTCCTTCACATACAAACAAGAAAATCTTTTGTTTTTGTTTTTTTGCTTTTGTTTTTTTTTCAAGACAGGTTTTCTCTGTGTAGTCCTGGCTGACCTCAACTCACAGAGATCTGCCTTCCTCTGCCTCCTAAGTACCAGGATTAAAGGTATGCACCACCACCACCCAGCATAAGTAAATCTTTTAAAAATAAACAATAAAGAACACAGTACACTTTCATTAATATTGACACCCTTTTTTTCTAGCACAAATGTATGCAGCCTAAAGATTTTATTCCTAAAACACCAGAAAATAACAAAAGACTTCAAAAGAAGTTTGAGAAAATGGCTGAAGAGCTACAGAGACAGAAGACAACCCTTGGTAAGCCAAGTCCACTGTCGTAACAGCTGGAGGTGTGGAAGCTGCTGTAGCTTTAGGGAGGAGGGAGAGCCCAGCACCATCTGCTCACTGGAGACTGAGTGGTAACTGAGAGAGCCAAACGGAAGGACAGTCAGAGAATCCTCAGCATTCATCAAGTCAGTGGAATTCTCTTCTGAGAAATGATTACAGGAGAAAAGAAATTCCATTTCTTTATTGTTGCCTTTTTATCTCATACCTGGGCTTTTTGTTTCTTTACCTAAAATAGGTAAAACTTGGGCAATGTTTGCTTTGAATGCTATAGGGAAGCACCTTGGGCCCACTTTTCTTGGTCAGATTCAAGTGTGGATGTATATGGAGTATGAACAGTGCTCAGTAGGACCACTTTCTGAAACCTGGAGAGAAAACCAGTTTTAGAAGCCAACCCACAGACCAGCTTTCTTGTTAGTTGTATGATTGTGTACATGATATCAACTTACCTGTGACTCAGCGATTACCTCTGTAAATGAGGATGCCAACACCTATCATCTTGTAGGGCCTGGGTACAACTGGATGAATAATGCATGTTCCTTACTGGGAGCTCAGCAAGGGTCTATTGTCAGTGCCATGATTCACGATGGGGATAATACTGTCTGGGAAGAGAATGGCCCTGAAGGGAGCGGGTTGCAGGGGGGTGGAGCGGCCTTAGCAGAATCAAACTGGTGAGGTGTGGAAGCATTTTCTTGAACTTAAAGTTGAACTGTTTCCAGATGATGATGTTCCCGTCCTCCAGTTTGAGTCTCACTCATTGGTGTACAGCTCGTCAACTCCTGTTAGGAGTCACCAGAGCATGATGGAAAAGAGGCTACAAGAGATGAAGGAGAAAAGGGAAAATCTTTCCCCTACCTGTAAGTTATGATTTGTAAAATGAAAATAATTCTGGTGAATTACAGAAGATGTATTAAGTCATAGTTCTTCTAGATATTTCCTGTGAAACTTTGAAGGTTTCTCAGCCACAGCACCGTTGACTTTGGGGGATAATTCTTTGTTTTGTACACTATCTAAACCAGTAATAACTCTCCCTCACCTTGGGACAGACATTGTCCCATGTCTACTTCAGCACTAGGGTCCTACTTTGAGGTAAATATTAAGAACTTCCATGGTTAGCAAACAAATGAAGACATTCATTTGATTTGGTTTACGCTTTAGGCAAGTTGGATTTTTAAACTTTCATTCTACATATTCTGTAAGTTAATGCTTTGAGGACAATAATTGATAAGAATTCATTTTTGTCAGTCTAATGTCTACAATATACTTTACGTAGTCTTTCTACTCATTATATTATATTAAGCTTAGAATATATAGTTAGTCATTTAATTTGTATATGGGATCAAGAGCAGAATGGATAGATATGCTGGTGTCCTGACCAGTAGGAAACTGTGATTCAGTTCAGTGACATGTCATTGTTTTATCAGCTTCTCAGATGTTTGAACAGGCTCAACAGAATCCAAATACCTCTCTGTGTGAAGCATCTTTGAACGTTTCTCGTGAATCTTTAAGTTCAGGTAAAATTGTAATTTTTTTTTTCTTTTTGAGATGGAGTTATGATTTGAAAGGTGTAGTGTGTGTGTGTGTGTATGTGTGTGTGTGTGTATCCACTCACACTTGTACTTTTGGAGACAGACTTTTGCTATGGAGCCCTGGCTGGCATGGAACTTACCATACAGACCCAGCTGGCCTCCAACTTACAACAGTCTTCTTGTCTCCTCTTGAGTGCAGAGATTACAGACATGCACCACCAAGCCCAGCTTCCATGTTGCTATTTCTAAACATTCAAGTAACTTAGTACAACTACAACTCAACGTTTCTCCTTGAGATTTGGTAGCATTGATTCAAAGCCAGGATCTCCTGCTTGAAGTCTATGGGTTGCTTCCTGGGGATTTGTCTTTTTGCTGCAGAATAAGTTGCTTATTTTTAGAAATCCTTGTGATATTATATATGAATTACTAAATGCAGTGTAAAACATTTCTGTCTGAGAACAGTTAGTGCTGAAGAGAAATTGTTTAATGTTTAGTTAACCTGTGAAGTATGCTATTGAAAAAAGTCTATCTAAAATAGTATGAGAACTCATGACTTTTTTCTTTTCTCTTTCTTTTATATTTTAAAGATTTATGTATGTATGTATGTATGTATGCATGTATGTATGTATGTATGTATAGTTTCCTGCCTGTATGTATGCCTGTGCACCAAAAGTGGGCACCAGGTTATAGATGGATGTGAACCACCATGTGGTTACTGGGGATTGAACTCAGGACCTCTGGAAGGCCAGACAGTGCTTTAAACCTCTAAGCCATCTCTCCAGCCCAGGTTTTCCCTCCAAGATTATATAACTTTCATGTGTCAAGTTTCTTACACTTTTCTCCCATAAGCCTATGGGAGACTCTAAATAAAGTCTCAGGAACCCTGAAAGAACTGTGTCCAAAGTGCTTCAGATGCTTTGCGTATCTTGGAAAGCTACAAGAGAAGATTGCGCTAGGCTTTCTTCTATCAGTGTGCGGTATATTCTGGCATTTCCTCCTGCACGCTCTGTTATTCACCCATTTGTCTTCTCCTTTTCTGCTCAGATTTCTTGGTTGGAAATAAATAGTGATAAGAATGTTTGATTTCATTTTCCCTGCAGTTTTGCGTCTCACTGTAAAACACATACCTACACACCCCCACCCACCCCCACACACATCTCAGTGAAGTAGGCTGCATCCACATTCCCATTTTACCAGAGGGAAAACCAGGACAAGGAGAGGGCGGGTGGTTTATGCAAGATCCTGTGATTGTGAGTGACACACCCAGGCCACTGACATAAGTAGTCTAGAATTTATGCTCTTAATGATCTACCACTGTGTGTCATGGGTCTTGGAAGAGTGTGATGATTTCTTTCCATTGCTAAAAGTAAATCTCATGGACCCTCCTCTGAGGTCTTCATAGCACATACAGGCTCAGCGTCAGGCTGGCCTTTGCTCGTCCCTTCACAGAGAATGGTGTCAAGAAAGGTGTATCTTTGTTACCGCTGCTCCATTCTTAAAATTAAATTGCCGTTGTCTCAAGCAGAAGTTAGAATCCCAGATTTCCCCAGATTGAGTGGTTTCTCTAAAATGGAAGCCCGCAGCCAGCCAGCACTGTGCCAGTGGAAAGCCAGCCTTGAGTGATGACTCTAAGTTCCCAAATGAGCAAAAAATGGTGACTGCCTCTAAGTACCTCATAGTACACTAAGAGAACAGAGAACTGGGCAGTGGTGGCGCATGCCTTTAATCCCTGCACTCAGGAGGCAGAAGCAGGCGGATGTCTGTGAGTTCAAGGCCAGCCTGGTCTACAAGAACTAGTTCCAGGACAAACTCCAAAACTATAGAGAAACCCTGTCTTGAAAAACCAAAAGGGGAGGGGAGAGGGAAAGAGGACAGGAAGCCTTATGCTGTGGTGAGTATTGTTGTGCCATGGGAAGGTATAGCAGTGTGACCTGACAGGGTCAAGGGTTCACAGGTTAACTCTGACACTAAGGTGGTTCTGACAGGTTAGTTGTGTTTACCCACAGTAAAATGTGGAAGAAGATGGGTCCTGATCTGAGGAGCATGGAGACTTCAGTGGTTGGGGCAGCTTAGCACTCCTCCTGAGAAAAGTGCAAGCTTCATGCGAGGTCAGAAAACTGAGGGTCCTGCATGGTTCATTTGAAATATAAATGTAACATGAGAACTTGCCAGAAGAGCTGGGGATATGGGATGCTGGGAGGAGGAATTATGTTTTATTTATCAGAGGAAATGTTTCATAGACGACCAAAGCTTAGTCAGGAATGGTGACACATACCTACCTCTAAAACCAGCATTTGGGAGGCAGGGGCAGGCGAGCCAGCTAGGTCTACATAATAAAACCCTGTCTTTAAAAGAAAACAAGGTAGTTTATGGTCAATTGCGCATTTTTATGAAGATTCTTTATTGATCTCTCCAGATGAATCCTTTGCCAGTTGTTCACACACATCTTTTGATGATCTCTGTGGAAACCAGGAAAAGAAACGGAGAAAATCTGCTAATGAGTTGGCCAGGAAGGCATGCTCTTCCTCACCTGTGTTGAAAACAAGCCTTTCTTACGATTCAGCGTTGCCCAACCACCCCAGTCAGCCTGGTCCTCAGAAAGCTACAGACCTTCCTCCAAAGGAGGGCACCAGCTGGCAGAAAGACCCTGCAGGTGAGCAAGTTGACCCGGAGAGAAAGCAAGCTGCAGGTGTGTCTCAGGGGGTGCCTGATGAGAAGCTCTGTCTGTCCCCTACACTGTTTGCCTTACATGGACCCAAGAGTTCCTCAGCAAAGAGAAGAAGGCCAGCGGATTTGGGGTCACCTTCAAAAGGAACACTCAAGAAGAGGTACAGTGGGAAGTCTGCCCTGACACCTCAGCTGTTCAAGTCTGACCATAGCCAGCAGTCCATGACTGGCCCCTTTCTGGGGACTCCTGATGTTGGGGCTTCCTCTTACGAGGACTACTTTTCCCCTGATAATCTCAAGGAAAGGAATTCGGAGGCTCTTCCGCCTAAGGCTTTGTTCCACTCCAGAGGACTCTCAAAGTGGGAGCGAAGAAACATACTGGAAATGTGTGACTTTACCCACATTGGTAAAACACCCAGACCCATGAGCACAACTGACTTAGTTTCAGAAAGTACTTCTAGTCCTGAGGAGCCTGATGAGAAGGGGGTGAGTACAGTTCCTAGGTGCATTTTGGGGAGAACGTCTGCTACAGAAAGCCCAGAGTGTGACAGGCAGCCAGGCCTGCAGCTGAGGGAGGCCACAGGGCCACAGGGAAGTACCCGTGCTGACACCCAGAACAGCCCTGCTCATTGCATCACGCCCTTGAAAGAAGGCGGTAAGGAAGCAGGAGAACCAATTGATGTAAAATGCTCGCCAAAAGACAAGACCACTCCTCCAACGTCGGCGTCTTCTGAAGGAGAAGCACACACCTTCAGTTTTGGAGAGGATTGTAAAGTAGGAAACTCTGTAGAAGAAAAGGAGAACATAGCCACAGGATACAGTCAAAGTATGTGAATATTATTTCCCAAGTATTTTTGTTCTCCCAGTATGTAGTACTGTGTTCATATTTTAAATCTGTCTAACTTCATAATTTAATTTAAGTCATTCCCCCTCCCCCTTTAAGGAACATTTGTTTGCTCTTTCCCAGTGTCAGGCCCTAAACTTTATGGTCAAATCTGTTGCCATGAGTACACTTCCCCAGGCTTTGTCCTTGTGGACTTTAAAAACAAAAGCAAAAGCACAGTAATGCTTACTTTAAATGGTTGGCTTATACCTCTCTCACCTAGTATGACTGTACAGAGGTGACTGATAGAGGGTTTTTTTTTTTAATTTAGGTCTGTTTAGGAAGGGTTTTTGTATGTGATGAGTTCAGTAAAGAGACTGCCAACATGGCCACTCCACAGTCAGGGGGGTTTATTGCGAATAAGAGAGAGTATCCAGAGGCATGTGGAAGAATCCAGAGCAGAGAAAGAGAAACAGACTGGACATGGCCAGGGCTGTCTGCCAGACAAGGGAGAAGAGCAGGAGCAGAACTGTGCGTAACAAGAGTGATGAGGGAGCAAGCGATGGGGAAAGAGAGGAGTGAGACCAGCAGGAATACCCAGGGCGGGGGCATGAAGAGAGCTGGGATCTGAGGTGTGCAGGGCCAGATTGCTGGAGTAGGGGCTTTGTACTATCAGTGCTTGTGAACAGGAAGTGAGGGAGCCTGGAGGCCAGCATGGGCTTTAACATGCAGCCTCCTGTCCCTTCTGCTAGACCTAAGGAAAATGACTTCTTCCGCCTGATGGGATTGGTCACACAGTTCCTGAGGAAGTTTGGCTTTTACTGGATCACCAAACATCCTCCTGTCGTCCAGGCGAGCTGTTGAGCTGGGCATAGATGCAGTTTGGGCCAAGTCAATGGGCTTGCCCTTTTGGACCTGACATGTTTTTCTTCCATAGAGCTCTAGAGAGAATCAGCCATGATTTGCTAAGAAAGATGAAAAAGTAAGTTTTGAAATTTGTCAGTGTTTACTTTTGAAGAAACTCCGGGCAATGTTCAATAATAACAAATATATTTAGAATATTTTGTTCAATTAAGAATTTGGTTATGGCTGGGCCTTGGTTGCGCAAGCCTTTAAACCCAACACTTGGGAGGCAGAGGCAGTGCATCTCCATGAGTTCAAGGTCAGCAGGAGTTCCAGGACAGCCAGGACTATTACACAGAGAAACCTTGTCTCAAAAAAGCCAAAAAAAATAAATAAATAAATCAAACAAAACAACTAAAAGCAAAAAAATTTGGTTAGATCTCTCTCTATCCCTCAAGTAAGAAGTTGGTTGTTGCTTTGATTTCTGCTTATTTTGCTTTAAGATTATCATTCAGATAGGTTTGTTTATTCCAATTATAATTACTAAAGTGTTTTATTTGTTAAACAGCACAATAATGAGCTATATGATTATAAATTTTGAGGCAAAAGTAACGAAAATATCAACAAATTTTGCAATCAAAATTGAAATCTTGGCCTTTGACTATTTTTAATAATTTGGTTAAAACTGAATATGACCAAATTGGCCCATCATCATTTCTAGACATTTAGGTGACTTTAGCCACTATAGGATAGGTGTGTCAGGGTGAAATAATTGCATCCTATCTCTTCTCTTTGAGTATAAACTCACCCACATCAGCTCAAAACATCAACTAAATGCTTTTTAGTTTTAAGCTGATAAGTATTTTAGCTTTTAAATAATTTATATTATATTCATAAGAGTTTTGTTACTCAAGATTAATGTGCTTTCAAAAATATATAAAATTGAATGACTAGTAAATATGAAAAAGTATATGTGTAGAACTGTTTTGATAATTCCACAATATCCTGTTTTGAGTTATGAGTTTTTATCCTCTTTTAAAGCTTTTGAATATTATATGATAAATGTAAACCATTTGAGTGTTGTGTAATATGAAAATATAAATTATGTATGACACAACTGGTACCAAACAGCCTGGCACATCCTAAATCCCAACATTTTTGGTGTGCTGTCTTTAGAAGCAGGTGTATTTCTTCATGCAGCGCTCAGCCTTCCTGTCCACATTCCTAAGCATCAGACTTCGGATGTGCACAGACATGGTGTGGCCCTCCAGGACTGGAGGAGATTGAGCGGGTTGGTGATGATGGTTGGCTTGCTGGTACACAGACAGGGACTGGTGTGATTCAGTTTGACTCTGATGGTAATGTACTATAAATTATCATGTCTTTCCACAAGACAAACATGGGCTCACAGGGCAAGACCTATCTAGCCTAAACTCAGGCACTTTCTTTTATACTCATAGCGTTAAGACTCACAGATATTTTACATTGTCCACTGTCAGCCCAGCCTGGATTCACACCAGTCAACTCTTTGGGGATCCACCATAGAAACAAATCATAAATCCTTGGGCTGAAATGGGCATTCTATAGTTACCCCAGCTGGAGCCAACAAGGCTGCTCTGAGCACCTGCTAGACGCTCCATGATCCTTTAGTTGAAATGAAAGACTCCAGTCTGCTTTCATCTTACGTGCACTTGTTGACTCTAAGATAGTGTGCAATAAGGTTCCTGAAGAAAGTTACCAAAAGGTCAGTAACATTGAAACAGTGTGGCATAATCATTAACTCTTCACATTTTATTATCTAATTTTATGAACAAAACCAAAAAAATATCCATTGTTAAAAGGAATAAACTTTCCCATCAAGTCCTTACTTTGTCTTGTATTAATTCTTGGATTACTATTGAAGGTTAGTTGTAGACTTGTTACGTCTCACACAAGAGAGAAGAAAACAGTGTGTACCCCTACCCCAACAGACTCTAGAGAAAAGATAGGTAGTAAATCTAAATAGGACGTGTCAGCTAGTGAATCTGTTCAAGGGTGTACAGTAAAGATACAGCTGACATGACCATCCCATGGCATAGGTTAAGGTTTTAATTGTAGATATGAGAGCGAGAACAGCCAGAGGCATTAGGAAAAGTCCAGAGCAGAGAGAGAAAGAAGAAGACTGGTCATGTATAACCAGGGCTAGGGAAGCAGGAGAGCAGAGAAGAGCGGACAATTTGAATAAGAGACAGTGGGTGGGAGTGGGCAGGGAGAGGCAGTGTACTGAGAACAGCAGGGTGGCAGGGGTTGGGGAGCCTCAGCTTTATAAAGAGGACAGATGCTGTCTGGAAGGAGCGTAGACTGAAATGTATCGCTGTGATACTGAGGGAGCCTGGAGGCCAGCAGGGACTTTGATAGGCAACCAGATATGTGTCAGTGGAGCCATATGTCCCTTCCAGATTCCAGACGTAAGGAAAATGACTCCTTTTGGCAGATGGGAACCAGTGTCACAAGTTCCCGAGGAATGTGGCTTTATCTAACCCCTAGAAATCCTCATATAGTCCAGGCTGATCCCATTTCTGGATGCACAGACTGCCCTTTGCAGTGTGGGGAATTGGAATTTCTTTGGGACCTGACAGCGAGTAATTAGAAAAACAGTGACACCCTGAGAGCTCTGGCTCCATCAGGCGCCCAGAAGGCTGAGAGGGCATGCTTGTGTCTACTGGAGGTAAGTACAAATGACTGAACATCCGACAGGAAGGAGGCGGCCAGTGCAGCAACAAGCCAGCGAGCCTCTGGGGCAGGGATCAGATCCACAGGACCTTCCTCCCCAGCAAGGCAGGGAGTTCCAGTTTGTTTTGTAGTGTGATGAGAAGCCGCTGGGGATTTTGAGCTGAAGTAACCAAATCCGATTTGTTTTCATCGTAACCCTGGATACTGTGAAGAACAAACTGTAGTTTCGTATGTTTGCTAGAAGCAATTACTGTCAACAGTATTTCCTTCCAGATAACTGTGTGTGAATAAACATAAAAGTGAAATGTATTTAAAGGGAGTCTCTTGCATACATAGAATCATATTATCCTGTTGCCTTAACTTGGCCTTTTAAAAGCTCATAACCACACATCAGATGTATTCTTCACAATCACAGTGGATATTTTTTTTTTTTAGTGTAACTGCATTGAGGATCAGTGACATTTCCTGGAATAGGTCAAAAGGATATAAATACAGATAATTAGAGAAAGACATTTTTCCAAAACTTTTGTTGATGAAATTCAAAATTGAGTATAGTTTTTGGAATGCATGTCTTTGGCAAGGGAGAATGAGTGGCCGTGATGTTATGGGGACTCTGGTAGCTGAGTTTCCCATAAAACTTGAATGCAAATAATTCTTTAAGACTGATGCTTATCAGTATTATGTATCTCACCCTTGAGTGTGCCTTTTCACAGAGATGGGTCCTGTCCAGATCTGATGCTAGTTCTCAGGATATGGCTCTCAAGCCTGTTAGGTCCTAAGGCATGGTTTATGTAACTGTAGGTCGTTTCTCCACGTGTGCCTTACAGCAGGTTCTTATCTTGCACTTGTGGCACTTGGCAGTGGGAAGCTCAGCAGAAGCTCTTGGATCGTGCAGGTCGCGTGGCCTTGCAATTAGGAAATTGATTGCTTTGTTCTTTTTCAGCTCTAGGAAATACTGTAGGAACTATAGTGAATGCAGAAATGAATGTCTAAACCCAGGTTGTGTGGGGATGAGGTCTTACTTTCTGTTTTATTGTATGTATTTATTTTGGAGGCAAGATTTTACTATGTAGCATACTTGGTCCCCAGTTAGTAATCCTCCTGTTTCAGCGTCCGGGCTGCTGAGACTATGGTTATGTAGCAACACGTCAAGCTTCATTTTAACTTTTGATATGGCAAGACAGGAAGCATGAAAAAGCAGCCTGGTCGTTATGGAGATGACATCCTCTGCTCCCCCCTCCATGAAGTCCGTTTGAATCGTTCAGGAGGTAAAGTCTATCGGTTATCCTGAGCATCCTGGTGTACAGTGGAGCTCCAGCTTGTCTCACTAATGATGCTGATGGCAGGAGTTCCATATGTCTCTCTCGAATACCAGCAGAGTTAGTCCTTTCCGCACTCGGTCCCACGTCTGGCCATTGATTTGATGCACATTTTCTCCTGTGCAGCATGTGGCGGAATTTTACATGTCAGCATTTTATACACGTGTGTTCACTTATCTGTGCAGCTTGGCTATTTCCAAATATTGGATTCTTTTATAGAATACCAGCTGTTGGGGGTTGTTGATAGATCGCTGTCTTCCAGCAGGTCTGGCTACCAAATATTAAGGAAGGCAAGTTTCATAAACATTTATAAACATTTGTTGGCCAGCAAAATGGAGAAAAGTCCTCCAAGTTGATAGATCTGCTGAAGGCCCAGCCTCTGTCCTATTAGAGGCAAGCCTCTATAAAAGTTGTCCACCTTAGACTACCTGGTATCTCTTAACTCTGTACATTATTGTGGGTCATTTAGGTATCACGATGTGGGCATTGTCTCCAGAGATACAGGCTTCAGCTAATACTGGATTTCTGTGCCCTACTCGTGCATGGTTTAGGTAGTGCTCTGTAATATCCAGCCAATCGTTCTTGAATCCACAAATTTATCCAATGGGAAGCTTTCTGCCTGCTTGATGTCATCAGTTACAGTTTATTCGTTCCATCCACAGTGGCAGTTAGCAAGGCATTTCAAAACGGGCTTGTGAACTTGTCTCTCAGGTGTGGCATCTGTTAACTCTTGTCTGTCCACTCAACCCACTTGTACTTTTTGAGATTGAGACTTACATAATTACAAAACTGTTGGACCTGGGGTTCTTTTCTATTTGTTTTTGTTACTTAAGACATTGTTTTGCTCTGTAGCCCAGCCTGGCCTTGGAGCAGTCTCCCTATCTCAGCCTCTAGATCAGTGATTCTCAATCTTCCTAATGTTGCTACCCTTTAATACAACTCCATTATATTGTGATGACCCACAACCATAAAATTATTTTTATTACTACTTCGTAACTGTAATTCTGCTACTGTTATGAATTATAATGTAAGTATATGTGTTTTCTGATGATCTTAGATGACCCCCAAAGGGGTTGCAACCCAGGAGTTGAGAACCACTGCTCTAGGGTCCTGGAATTACACTCCTGTTCCACTGTATCTTTCTGCTAAGTTCTTGTTTAAATTTTTTAATTGACTATTTTATGATAACTAGGGCAACAAAGTATGTGTACAATAAGGCTAGTCTGAAAATGAGAGGCGTCTAAGATTTATCGTTTTGGTAGAACATTGTGTCCACCTCCACTCCAGCCTCCCCCCCCCCCCCCCCCCCCCCCCCCCCCCCCCCCCCCCCCCCCCCCCCCCCCCCCCCCCCCGGGTCCAGCTGTTCTTTCTCCAGAGCTCCTCTGCCCCCCCCCCCGTGACAAGCTCTAACCCTACCATGGATGAGAGTATTTGGGGGTTGAGCCTTTGGAAGAAAATTACATTCAGATGAGATCGTAAGGCGGGGGCCCCAATGAAGTAATTAGTGTTTCATGAAGAGGGTAAGAGATACCAGGAATCCTCCTCCTGTCCTCTTTGCCACAGGAAGTGTAAGCAATAAGGCTGCCATCTGGAAGCCAGGTGGATGGACCCTCACCAGAAGCCCATTCTCAGCACCTAATTGAAGTCTCAGAAATAGAACATTAATCCTCATTATCAAGTTACCCAGTTAGGGCTTCAGACAGTTATCAAACTCATGTGGAGGACCAGCAGTTTGCTGGAGGTTGGCAGTGGGTGAGTGGCCTTAGACAGGAGGTCTAGAGAAGAGACATTAGCAACGTAGGAATGGGTGGTGTTACAGGAGGCACTGCAGGAACACACAGGCATAGCGTGGAGGGGGACCAGACTGCCCCACAGCCCGCTCAGAACCACTTTGCACTCAGGTGCTTTTGGTTGCCTGCTGACCTTAGAGAAGATGAGCAATCTCCTATGGCAGAGCATGCGAGGTAAAATAAGTGAGGGTTGTTTGCTTCCTTTCTGCTATGTCAGGGTCCTCTGCCCACTTATGGATATTCTATCCCTTAACAAGTAATCTCAGATCTGAAAGATGATTAAAAACAAATTCTGTTTTCCATGCCTATTAGGAGCTGAGAGGTGCTTTTTAAAAAGCACCTTGTTTAAAAGCGTCAGGTGTTGAAATAGGTGCGGCGGGGCTGCATCCCCAGCACCCCGGCCGCTTGGCTAGCTTATGCCCGAAATAATTACACGGAAACGGAAACTGTATTCTATTAAACACTGCCTGGCCCGGCTAGTTCCAGCTTCTTATTGGCTAGCTCTTACATATTGTTCTAACCCATTTCTAATATTCTGTGTAGCCCACGAGCTGGCTTACCAGGGAGGATCTTAACCTGCGTCTGTCTGGAGTGGGAGAATCATGGCGACTCCCTGACTAAGCTTCTTTTTCCCAGCATTCTCTTCTGTCTACTCCTCCTACCTAATTTTCTGTCCTATGAGGGCCGAGGCAGTTTCTTTATTATTAACCAATGAAAGCAACAGATAAGATACAAGACCCACCTCCATCAGTCAGGAATCAATCCAGAAATGTTGGTGTCACAAAGTGAGAAAGTGTGTTGTGTCTTAGAGCAGACTCGTTAACCCTTTACCTGCCTGCTGCAGTCCATCCACCTCTTAGCAATTGAGGGCTTTAGTGGGTGGGCAGTTACCCAGGATTGAGAGAGACATGACATTTAAAAGATGGCTAAAGAGGAAGGAGAATACTGTGTGATTGGTTTGTCTCCAAAGGGATCCAATTTAGACATTTATAAACAAAGAATGTTGACCTTAAAATGTTCATAGGGCCCAGGATACAAATAACATAGAGTTTGAATTCTGGGGAACCCTTAACTATTCTACTTCTTTTTTGAGCTTACTGATTTCATTTTTACACTTATTTATTAGGGAGTGCATTGTGCAACGGGGTGTGTGTGTGTGTGTGTGTGTGTGTGTGTGTGTGTGTAGATCAAGACAGCTCAAAGGAGTTAGTTCTTGTCGTCTACCATCTGGAGATGGGACTCAGGCAGGATCCTTTACCCACAGAGCCATCTTGCTAGCCCCTATTTTTAAGAATTCTGGTTTTGAAGCATGAATGGACGTTTTCAAGTGTGACTCCTCAAACTTGGGTCACTCTGGGTTTTATCAAACTGTCCTACCTGCAAGGTAGACTTTCTCATGTGCACCGTTTAGTTTCTGGAAGTGCTTTTATTTTGCCGTGGAGCGTGTTTATTTGTGTGCCTAGCATGAGCGTTGGGCAGTGTCTTCTGTACTGGGCCATCTGCAGTGGCAGCCTCACATTGTGTTTGCCCATGAACCAGCCAACAGGTGGGATGTGCAGTTCACCTGGCATCGCCTGCCACAGCTGCCCCTGCCAAGGTTGTAAATGTGGCTCATGGATGGCCCACATATATTCTGCTTAAAAAGCCCAACCAATCTTCAAAGAGTCTGCAGTCTTCTCTTCCCGTTAGGCATCAAGAGAATGCTTAACTTGGTTTGTGCTTAACTTCCATTTGCATTCAATCCATGTTGTGTCTAACCAACCTTCACTCCACTTGGTTTTAGGTGTTAACAGTGAACCGTTGAGCCCTGAAACTTCAGACAGCTCTGGTTCAGACCTTGTCAGACCTCACAAGAAACCCAAGAAATGTGGGAAAGGACAAAAGGTCAGTGAATAAAAGTGTGATTCCAAATCTTCAAATGTTAAGATATCATAATGTTCTACTCTGGGCTAATGAGGCAAATTATTTCATGCACCATGTGTTTAAGAAATTAATTACAGCCGGGCAGTGGTGGCGCACACCTTTAATCCCAGCACTCGGGAGGAAGGCAGAGGCAGGTGGATCTCTGGGAGTTCGAGGCCAGCCTGGTCTACAAGAGCTAGTTCCAGGACAGGCACCAAAGCTACAGAGAAACCTTGTCTCAAAAAACCAAAAAAAAAAAGAAATTAATTACGGTGAATGTGGGCAGTTTGCATATAACACTGAAGGTCTGACGTCATGCAGGAGGAAGTGTTGGCGCTGACAAACACAGCTTCCTTGTGTCGCTTTGCCAGCACATGCCTGGCTGTGAACAAACCTCCCGCTGCTCCTAGGCAGTGGGGCCAGTGTCTGTCGCTCTGTGCCAGTTGGTGAATAAATCAAGGCCTGGCATAAAACCCTAAAACCAATAGTCAGAAAGCTCACGGAGTCTATGGTGAACTTGAAGTCCGTATGGTGGGGGAGATGACCCTGCTAGGCCAGGAAGAGAGACTCAATTGCTTAGATATTGCTAGAGGCATTGATTTAGATAGAGGGATGGAGAGGACAAGTGCTTTTGCCACTTGGTGGATTTGAAGAACAGTAGAAATTCCTTGATAGGTGTTTTATATTTAAGCTTTTCAGCACATTGAGATCTTTTCTGCAGGATGGGGATGGGCGTTTGTTTGGCATCAGGTGGTTCAGTTTGCTGGTATTAAGGCTGACTATAGGATTGTGGATTAGACTGGTAACTAAGTACAGCTTCTTCATCTAAATCATCTCCAGGTTAAACTAGTACCCGTCCTCCCCCATTTCCCCTCAGAAACAAGAATTTCACATGCTTGGTTTTCGTCCTTGCTAGATGATCGTGGTAAAGTGAGATCTGAGATTGTGACAGGCCCTGTTTTTGTGTACAGTGCAAAGCAAGAGATTCCATTTTATTAGGCATGGAATTTGTCCCTTTTATCTTTTTAAAATATTGTGATAGAACCAGGGCTTTAGCGCAACAGTAAGCCTGTGTGGTTTGATCTCCAGGGCTGCAAAGAAACGAACATCTCGTAATTGAATGTTAATGTCAAAAAGAGGGTTTCACAGGGCGGAGGTGGCACTCACCTTTAATCCCAGCATTTGGGAGGGAGAGACAGGCGGATCAATTACCATGGTTTCGAAGCCAGCCTGGTCTACAGGGGGAAGTTCCAGGAAGCCAGAAATGCACAGGGAAACCTTGTCATGAAAAACAAAACAAAACAAAAAAAACAGATGAAAGAAAGGAAGGAAGGAGGGAAGGAAGGAAGGAGGGAAGGAAGGAAGGAGGGAGGGAGGGAGGGAGGGA
>NW_026067909.1:23704075-23711148 GCF_014885135.2 Alexandromys fortis | reverse complement strand
TATATATATATAGAGAGAGAGAGATGCATATATCCTTTTATTGATTTGTTGGGGGTTCTGGGGGATGTAAACATCTGTATATGTATGCACTTGCATATGGAGGACAAAGTCAACATTGCTCCACACTTTATTTCTTTTTTTTAATATTTATTTATTTATTATGCATACAATATTCTGTCTGTGTGTATGTCTGCAGGCCAGAAGAGGGCACCAGACCTCATTACAGATAGTTGTGAGCCACCACGTGGTTGCCGGGAATTGAACTCAGGACCTTTGGAAGAGCAGGCAATGCTCTTAACCACTGAGCCATCTCTCCAGCCCCCACACTTTATTTCTTGAGACAGGAACTGAACTGGAACTCACTGAACCTGGAACTCACTAATTGCCTAGACTGGCTAGCCATCAAACTTCAGGGACACACCTGTCTTTATCTCCCCTCTCCCCTGCCCCCAACCTCATGGATGCTGGGGATTTGGACTCTGGGCCTCATGTCTGTACAGAGAGCACTTCCCCTCCCCACCCCCAGCATCGCATAGTCCCCTATGTGCATCCCTTTGTGAAAAGAGAAAGGGAAGACAAAGTCAAAAGAAAAATTCTTCGATTGGTCAAGAAAAATACATTAAACATCTAAGTGTTGTTCTGGTTGGTTGTTTTTGTCAACTTGACACAAACTAGAGTCATCTGGGAAGAGGAGCCGCAACAGAGAAAATGCCTCCATCAGATGGCCTGTTTAGGCAAATCTGTAATGCATTTCTTGACTCATGATTGACGTGGAACAGCCCATCTACTGGCGACATTGCCAGCCTTGGGCAAGTGGTCCTGAATTGTATAAGAAAGCAGCTGAGCCAGCCATGAGGAGCAGACCAGTAAGCAGCTGCTCTCCATGGCCTCCGCTGCAGCTTCTGCCTCCGGTTCCTGCCCTGACCCCCCAGTGATGGACTTATAAACTGCATGGTGGAATAAACCATTTCCTCCCCAAGTTGCTTTTGGTTATGGTGTTTATCACAGCAATAAATACCCTTATCTTACCTGAGTTTCTTTTTAGTAGGGAACAAATAAAATTCTATAAAGAATTTATAGTCCCAAGATTATAACTTGCTTTAGAATGACTTTGGTTTGACACACACTTTCAATAGGAAGAGTATCTTTACACTCAGCCTGTCATCAGTCTCTTTTAGGTTGACAGTTCTAATACTGATAAGTTTATTTGACCTCTTTTTACTCTGAGAGCTTGGCTAAGCAGTTTATTAGCTTTCCTCTTTGGTTTATAGTATGTTTAGTTGTAGGCGGTGATAAAGTTGTGCATCATCGCAGAGAGGGAGGAATATAAACTACTCAGGCAAATTGACCATTGAATTGTTGAGCGTAGAACTCAAGGAAGCTAAAATGTAGGCTTCATGCTTGAACTCCGTAAAAGTACATGAACTCTGTTCCTCCGCGGTTTTTCGTTTGTTCTGTTACTTCTGGGCTTGTTGTAGTCCGAAAGATTATTATCCTCAAGAAAAAATTTAACCTGAGTCACCAACTGCATAGCTCTTGGTCAGTGGCAGAGTTTATAAAACCTCATTTTGGGGCTATGCCTGCCAATCCAGGTTGTTCCGCAGGAAGACAAGCTGTGGGTCAGAGCACAGAGGATTTGCAGATGGCTTTCATAGATGCAAAGCCTTGGGCAGAAGCAGAGGACCAATGTACTACACCTATTTTAACAAGGTTTTTGTTGTTTTAAAAGAAACCATACACCAGATAGAATGCTTCCATTTCTATTAGCATTTTAAAAGATGATGATAATTTGTATGTGTGTATACACATGTGTTCTATGGCTTACATATGGAAGTCATTGGGTACCTTCTATTGTGGGTTCTCATGCCCTACCTCAGGTTGTCAGGCTACATAGCAAGTCTTTTTACCCCCTGAGACGTCTTCCTGGCCCAGAACACGTGCATTCTTAAAAGCCTGTACATGAGCGAGGAAACAAATAACCTGCATGTATTTTAATAATTGCTATTCTCTAAACTTTATTAGGCTTTGAGTCTATAGGAGCATGCTCTGTGTTGTCTTGCAGTACTCTGCATGATACAGTACTCCATGCACATAAGGGATGTAGTGTGTGTGTGTTTGTTCACATGTGTATGGGTACAGTAGGTTTGTAAATCTAAACTTCAGTCCTCACACTTTCGTAATTAGTGCTGTGCCCGTTGAGCCATTTCCCAAGCCCTCCCTTTTACGTTTTCATTTGTTTTATGTACGTGGATGTTTTGCCTTCATGTATGTCTAGGTTCCATAGTGTGCAGTGCTCACAAAGACCACAAGGGGCATCAGATCTCCTCAGACTGGAGTTACAGATTTTGAGCTGCCTGAAGGATTCTGGGAATCAGATGTGGATCCTCTGGAAAAGCAGCCAGTGCTCCTAACCACCGAGCCATCTCTCCTTCCCCTCTTTGACTTTTTGACTCAACATGTTTCTGTCATTTTTTGTGCTCTCTGTTCCTACTCCATTGGAATCATTGCCACATAGTGTGTTTTTGTTTTGTTTTGTTTTGTTTTTTGTAGATGCTCCCCTCCTAGAGAGGGGGTTTTGCATCATGAAAGATGGAGTCTCTCAAAGTTGCATGCTGTAGTACGTCACTGCAGTTGACTCCTGACATAAGGCTTCTTTCCTCCATGAAAAGGGACTCCAGACATGTATCTCACTGTTATGACAAAGTAAATAATTTTCCAGTTTGCAATAATTCCAGGACTTTGGCTGTATGCCTTTAGATATTATGGTGGATGCTTTGATTTCAAGCTTAACTTTCAAGTTTAAATAGCAGTGATTCATCCAGATGACAGGTGATATTTGTTTTTGTTCTTGAAAATTCAACATGAGAGTATTTATTATTAAGCGAGTCAGGGAATTGTCACACTTCCTCTAAGATGACACATTTTCTAAATGTCCCCGTAAACAGTTTCCTGTTGTTGATTCCTGCTGGGTTCACTGAGATAGGGCCATCTCAGGGTGGGTCCGTTGAGAGCCTTTGGGAGACGGGTTTAGAGAGACTGAGCGTTTGTTTCTAATACAGCTGTTTGATCTGCTGTTCCTTTGATAAACCCTTCCCAGCACACCAAACCCAGAGCTGGGAGAGGGAAGATGAGCTCTCATTGTGGCAGGTGCAGGGTTCATCAGCGGATGCTGCTTTATGAGGCCGCTTAGAAACCAGTGGAATGTGCATGGCCCCCAATTACTGTCTGCTCCCATGAGCGAGTTACTGCCTTCTTCTTGTTATGTATGATAGAAAATGTTTCTATAGAAAATATTGAATGGAATCTTCAAAGAGCTTTGGATGCATTGTGACGTGTGTAGCTCAGAAGTCATCAAATACAGCTGTGGTGTGGTGCACGTGACTGTAATCCCTGCACCCAAGAGGGGGAGGCCTGAGGATCAGGAGGTCAAGGTCATTCTCAGCTGTGTAGCAAATTCAAGCCTTCTATTGGACAGAAGCCTCTACCAAACTAATTACGAATAAGAAGAGCAATGTGAGCGTGTTTAGCCCGAGCAGCGTGAGACCCTGCCTCAGAACCAGCAGCAGCAACAAGATATATTTGGACTGGAGATGGTGGAAGTGAGGGCCTGTTAGACAGATTCCCCTAGACCCTCAGTGACTTCCGGGCCACGTACAGTTGGAGGCCAAGGTGACAAAGCACTCCTTGCTGAGAGGCCTGTGTGGCAGAGAGATGAGGTCTTCCAAGAGTCTCTTAAGATGGCTGGTGGGCAGTCAAGATCTGGGCAAGGCTGAGTCATCAGATCCCATCGAAATATGTTGTGTTAGTTACTTTTGGTTGCTGTGACAAAATGTCTTACAAAGGCAACAAAAAGGGAAGCATTTATTTTGGCTTCCAGTCTGTGGTGGCTTTGGGTCATAGTTGCAGAAGTGTGAGCCTGCTGAGCTCACTCACCTGCAGTCAGGAGACAGGTGAATACTGGTTCTTAGCTCACTTCTCCTTTGTATCCAATCCAGAGCCCCACCCATGGCATGGTGCCCCTTACCTGTAGTTAAACCTTCAGGCACACCTAGCATTGTGTTTCCATGGTGATTCTCTAAGTCCAGTCAAGATGCCAGTGAGCTTTACTGTCCCATAGATGTAGCTGCTGGTTTCTAAGGTCTAGTTTAATAAATATACTATTTGGGGGATGCTGGCTAGATGATAGTTGACCCCAGCCATCTGCTTAAAAATATCAATTCCTTCCGTGTGGAGGATTCTCTGGAAGTAAAGAAACTTATTGTGTGGATTGCTACTCGGTCCTGTGCCCCCTCAGTACACACCTGCTCTCCAGGGAGTCACCACCACGCTGGTAACCATGCCTGCCAAAGTGCCCCATGCTATGTCCATCCTGTCCCCAACCACTCAGCTGGGCTAACCACATTCATGCTGTTCTTACTCGTACTTAGGTGGTGACTCACTTCTGTCCCATACAGTGTGAGGGAAGGCTTACTGAGAAGTTTCAGGGACTAGTGTTCTCTCACGGAAGAAGGGGCTGGCCCTGTCCCCTGGAACACCCACAGCCTGAGGGTGAAGCCAAGGGTGAAGTAAGGAAGGAAAGGGAGAGTAGGAGACAAGGCCTGTAAACTTCACGCATTTCCATGGAAACCGATGGCAGTGCGCCTAAGGGCAGGGCTGCTTCAGTGAGGAGCCTGGGGAACATCTTGTGTTCAAAGCATAGGAGGTAAAGCCAGTAGACTTGATGTTGTGTCTGGTATCTCTGGAGGCCTGTGTCCTAAGGGCGGGGCCGCTTCAGTTGTGAGCCTCATATAACACTATGCCTAGTGTAGGAGTGTGTGACCTCTTTGCCCGTCCGCACAAAGGCCTAGACCTCACCTCAGATGAGCTGCTTTCCCAGGCAGGTCTGTATCGCCTCCCTGGCAAGACCAAGACTTCTCTCCATCCCTGGGCTTTTATTCCTTGGCCTTTCCTTAATTCTCTAACATTCTGACTCTTGAAAACAGTGTTGTTCTCTCGATATTCAGGGTTACTACTTATTAGTATTAAGAGAGGATAATTTGGGTATTTTATTTTGTTTCTCTTTTTCTAAAAAAAGAAAAGACTTTAAATAGTGACATAGAAAAGCTGCCAATTACAAATCAATGAGGCAGTATATCAGTTCAACGAAAGAAGCATTTCAAATATTTTTTTGGCATGCTTTTTTGGCTTTTGGATGTAAGTGGAGATTTATGTCAATGTCTGTCCAAGAAAATCTCATGTCTGTTGCCTGTCATATTAGAGCAGTTTGGGATGAGGGATCTTCATCCTTAGATCTTCAATAAGTATGTTATTATAAATTATAGTGTTTTATTTTTCTGTGGAATTATCTTGATTTTTTTCAAAGTATATTTGCTTCTTAATTCTGTTTTATATTACAACACTAAAGTCTGTTTCGGTATTAATAGAATTCTTTCTTTTGCTAATTTTTTGTATTTTTCTTGACTGGTTCCACTTCCTCCAGTAAACTTTTTTAAAAGAATATAAGTGTATACATGTGCACACTTGGGTTAGTTCCCAAAGAAGTCAGAGAGTGTTGGGTACTCTGGAGTTAGACTTACAGGCAGTTGTAAGCTGTCCAGTATGGACACTGGGAACCAAACTTGGGTCCTCTGGAAGAGCAACAGCTGCTCTTAGGCCCTAAGTTATTTCTTCAGCCTGCTCTACTTCTTTTAAGGTTTACTTATTTTTATATTATGTGTGCATGTTTTACCTGCATGTCTGTATGAGCACTACTTGTGTGTAGTGCCTGCAGAGGATTGTGAACATACTCGAACATACTCACCTGTTGCTCTCCCGTATCCCTCTCCTACTCCTCCAGACCCTACCATCTAATCCCTTCATGCTATCATGGCTGTGTGTGTGTGTGTGTGTGTGTTCACGCGTGCAAGATCTTCTGCAGCTAGCCACAGCTACTGTGTGCTCATGATTACATTGACCATGTCATACCCAGAAACAGGGCTTTACAGGATACCTCCTGTCTTGTAGCTCTTACTGTTTTATCAATAGCTGCCGAAGGTTTGGAACATCCTAGAGAGTGGTAGGAAGACTTGGGGAAGGGGAGCTGTTTGCTTTGGCAGCTTTTTTATGCTTTGCCGTAGTTGATTTTTCTGATTCTAACAGTGCTTGTGCGCTTATGGATTTACACCAGGAGTGAACAAAATCAGTCATCTTTAAAAATGCATGGATGTCCTCAATTCACTCATTCTTTCTTTTTGTGTGTTTGTTTTTTTCTAGACAGGGTTTCTCTGTTTAACAACAGCTCTGGCTGTCTTGGAACTCTCCCTGTAGACCAGGCTGGCCTGGAACTCACAGAGTCCATCTGACTCTACCTCCGAGTGCTGGCATTAAAGGCGTGTGCCACCACCTCCTAACCAGTTCACTCATTTTTAAGGAAAGGTAATTTTACTGTTTATCTAAAAGTTGATGCCTAAACCCAAACAGTTTTACAGTCTTTTATTTATGAAATGTTTCTCTTTATCACTAATAAAACAAGTACATCTGTTTGGTTTGACCTACCTTTGATCTTACTAAAACAAAATCAACTGCAATTTCCCAAATGTCATATTCCCTCCTTCTCAGCCTCCCCTTCTCTCCTTCCTCCTTCTCGACACTCTGGAACCTTTACTTTAGAAACATCAAAAAGTATGTTTTCTTAAGTTAAAAGCCATGTTTGCAATGCATGCATTAGCTATTCCTTCCCAGTGAGGTCAGTTTGTAGTTCCCATTGATACTGTGTGACTAACTGCATGGGCTAGACGCTAAGTTTCTATTCCCAAGCATTTTCCCCTCTTGTTGAGTGAGTCTTAAGTGCAATTAAGAGAGCCACTGTTACCGCCAAGGTGTGTGCGCCACTAGTGCACCCTGCATAAGCAAGGAACTCAGGACTGCGAGGGTTGCACCCACACACTGAGACAATGGGGATGTTCTATCGGGAACTCACCAAGGCCAGCTGGCCTGGATCTGAAAAAGCCTGGGATAAAACCGGACTCGCTGAACATAGCGGACAATGAGGACTACTGAGAACTCAAGAACAATGGCAATGGGTTTTTGAGCCT
>NW_026067909.1:23694675-23702721 GCF_014885135.2 Alexandromys fortis | reverse complement strand
CCCCCCCCCTCCCCAGTATCTCTGTTTAACAGCCCTAGCTGTCCTGGAACTAGCTCTGTAAACCAGGCTGGTCCCGAACTCACCGAGATCCGCTTGTCTTTGCCTCCCAAGTGCTGGAATTAAAGACATGTGCCACCACTGCCCAGCAAGCATCACTTTTTTTTAGGACCTTTGGGACCTTAAAGAGTAACAGCTAGAATTGAAAGGAGAACTGTTACTAGTCTAAAGGTTGTCGTGGAAGACAAGCAGGACTGAGTCCCCAGGTGGACAGTACACAGGGCAGTCCTCTTCCTGGGGTTCCTGGAACTTCTGATACAACAGAAACGTGCCCCTTGCGGTGTGTGGTGCTGTAACCAGTCCCAGAAGAACCAAGCCCACATGTGGTTTGGCTTGGTCTGTTGTGATACCCAGTTCTGCAAAGCCCATCTCCAGTTTGACCTTAGCTCCCAGTTAATGGCTCATCCTACCCTGAGTCAAGTGAGAGAAATCAGAGGATTTGTCCCAATAATATTGAAGGAGATGGAAAGAAAAGAGAATTTAATTTAGTAACTCATGGGGGTGCAATGAATCTGGTCACTAATCCATTAGGTGCTGGGAATGGGGAGTGAGATTGTCTCAAACACCACTGAACAGTTTTCATATATAAAGTCCAGAAATCACCAAGTGGTAAGGCTGCAGTTAGAGGATTCAGACACTACCCCACGCCTCAGATATATTTTCCTCTATAGTCCCTCACTGACTGATCAAAGACCATCTCTTGGGGAGATTGTTCATAGTCACAGAATAACCCTGGGTTTATTAAATTGAATTGTAGAGATGACTGAAGCTAGAATGGCAGTTTGTCAGTAGGACCATGAATTTGATTTGTGGACCTTTGTTTCCTCCCTCCCTCCCTCCCTCCCTCCCTCCCTCCCTCCCTCCCTCCTTTCTTTCTTTCTTTCTTTCTTTCTTTCTTTCTTGTTGGAATATGAAGCGGCGGGGCTGCGTCCCCAACACCCCAGCCGCTTGGCTAGCTCACACCCGAAATAACAACACACAAACTGTATTCATTTAAAGAACTGCTTGGCCCATGAACTCTAGCCCTTACAGGCTAATTCTCGCACCTGGACTAGCCCATTTCTAATGATGTGTGTAAGCACCCCAAGGTGTGCTTACCGGGAAGATTCTAGCCTACATCCATCCGGGATTGGAGGAGCTTCATTGCGTGCATCTGCCTGGGAGAGCTGAGCATGGTGTCTCTCCTCCAGCAGAGCTGTCGGGTCTCTCTGGGAGCAGAGCATAGTCTGACCTCACTTCCTCTTCCGCCCAGCATCCTATCCTGTTTATTCCGCCCACCTATCTTTTAACCTATCAGGGCCAGCAGTTTCTTTATTGCTCAGCCAATGAAATCAACAGATTGATATATGACACTCCCACATCACTTTCTTAAAATTTATTATATTTTGTGTGTATGAGTGTTTGACTTACATGTATGTTTACATGTATGACCAAGGAGGTCAGGGATCCCCTGAGAACTTGAGTTCTGGATGGTTAGGAGCCTACATGTAGGTGCTAGGAATCAAATGCAGGTGTTCTGTTAAAACAAGTGCCCTTATGTGCTGAGGCATCTCTCCAACCCCTGTGGGCCTTTCTTGAAGAGTCCAACTGCACATTTAACAGCCTCTTCTGGCTGGAAGCTGAGCCAGGCAGGAGCCTGCTGCCAGGTCAGCCACAGCCCCTTATGTTTGGATGACTTCCCTCTTTCTGAGATCCCCTCTGTAAGTCCCATGGCTGCTCTGTTACATTGTGACTTCTTCACTCCTTTGAAGGCTAAGGATCCCTTATGCAGGTCCCAGTCTTTCACAAAGAGAATATTACAAACACTGGTTCCCTAAAGCAAACGTGGATTCCTTAAATGTCTCCTGATTAGTGTAACATTATTCTTAAGTATGACATAGTGGATAAGGCTGTCACTGTGACCCAGTGTTTGTTTAGTTGCTTCCTGATAACAGCAAAGACAAACTACATTGAATCTCTGGGGGGAAAATGTTATATCACAGTTTCTGGGTTCTGGAAAGACCAAACAGGGAGAAAGAATAATAAATCTTTTCCAAATATGTCCTTTCTGTTCACAAAAGTACGGTCTATCATCAGTTCATTATAAGATCCAGATAGCATAAGAAAGGGTCTCCTGTCTACTACACAACAGAACACAGACTCATCTACCATATCCCAACTGAAAGCCTGGGGCACTCCCGCCCCTTAGCTCATTTACATATAGGAATAAACTGTTCTGCTTGGCTGCTTAGCAGTCCCTAGGGTACATCTGCTTCTCAGAGCTCTGGAAACCCCAGTTTAATTCCCTGAGAGCAGTGGGTGGGGGGATCAGAACAAAGCAAAACTCAAGACGAGTGTAATTAACTTATTAGTGGCCATTTTCAAATCTCAAAGATATGGTGAGGTTTAATTATAAAAAAAAATTATGGCAACAGAGAGTTCGGGTTGAACATGGTGTGCAAAACACGAAGTTTAGGGAAGACATCTGTAAATAATGATCAACCTTATTTTCCAAAAGAAGTAGGAATTTGGTCTATTTATAAAAGAAGGCGGGTCCTGCGAGATGGTTTAGTGGGTGAAGGTGCTTGCCCCAAGTCTGACCACCTGAGTTCAATCCCTGGGGTCCACACAGTGTAAGGAGAAAACCTACAAGCTGTCCTGAGCTCCACACATTCTCCATGGCACTTGTATATATAATAAATAATAAATAAACAAATGCATGATAGACCTCACAGAAGAAAAGTCAGATGAAAGAAAATAGCCCTAATTGGCCTTAATAGAAACCCAGAGTGAGACGTTAGTGGGTAAAAGCTGAAGGATCAGAGAAGCAGAGGATCCTCTATGCAATCCTCAGACCGAATGGGGCATCCTGTCTCTCTACAGTCCTGACTGAATGAGTTGAGCTCCTCTCTCCTCCAGCCTTATGGTCAGTCCTCTCTCTCTGCCCAACTGTATCCCTTTTTGTCTCCACATCTCTAGTGTTGGGATTAAAGGCATGTGATTCCCAAGTTCTGGGATTAAAGGTGTGAGCCTTCACCCCCTCTCTTTGTTTCTCTTTGAGACTGGCTCAGTTTAGTGTAGACCAGGCTGGCCTTGAACTCACAGAGGTCTCTCTGCCTCTCCCTCCTGGGTCCCAGGCCTCTATGGCTAACTAGTGGCTCACTCCACACTCTGATCCTTAGGCAAGGTTTGTTTGTTATAGCACAAACACAATATCACCACAGCCCTGAGATATATTTGTGGTCTGTCAAGCATAAAATTAGAGCAGGAATTTGAAAAAGAGTTGCTAGTCCAGCGTAAACCCTACACATCAGTGGAACGTTAATAGAAGTAGTGGCCATTCCGTTCCATCCCCCTTCCGCTGCACAGATACCTGCGGGAGGCAAACCGTCTCTTTCTGAGTTTCCTGTGGATTGTCATCAGGAGAAACATGTCATGTGGACACAGCTATTTCCGGGTCCGTGTTCTTACAAAGTAGCACATGCTTTTTGTGGTTTTCCAGGAAACGTCACAGCTGTGGGTGCAAAATATTATTTTAGTTCGATTGACAAAGGCAAAATTTCGGAAGCCGTCAGGAAATTTTGAACACCTGATTTAAGATAGGGCCATAGTTACTTAGAAATATTAGTAGAAGTAACATTATTAGACGCCCACATATGAGACAAGTAAATCTAGATAGCTTATGGACAAACACGTATGAGAAGAATGAATTAAAATCTTTGCTAATAATGCAATGGAACGTTAGCTATTTTTCCTCAAACCTAAAGTATTCAACTAATTTCATTTCCCAAAGATTTACCTAAACTTTTGAGTGATTATTAAAATATTTGAGTTTAGTAGGAATGCCCCCCCCACCCCCATTGAAAACAGCTTAGAGCATTCAGTATCCTTAACTTCTTAGAGCAGGGATCTAGGAAATATGTAGGTTCCGGGTATCTCCAATCCAAGCTACCTCATTTGGTGGCATTCCTTCATGAGGGTCATCACAGAATAGGGTCGGGGAGGAGCTGTTTAAGAACCTCAGATAAACTGTGGATGGTCTGCACTGATGCTCAACAGAAGAATTATGGAGAGCTGGATAGTCTCACTGTGGTGTGGCTCTCACCGGAGCTGTTGGACACAGGTGGCTATGGTGTGGCTGTCACAGGAGCTGTTGGACACAGGTGGCTGTGGTGTGGCTGTCAGGATCTCTTGGACACAGGTGGCTGTGGTGTGCCTCTCACAGGTGTTGCTTTGACCTTGTTGAAAGCATGGTGCCTAGTGTTTGACCTGCTCTTTATACAGGAGATACCACTGTACTCTGATCTGATGCATGCTGAGTTTATGCTACAACTCTGGCGCTAGAACCTGGCTTTGCATTTTCCTTGGTGTCCCAAGGGAATCCCAGCTTGGAGTAGCCCCTGAATCTTCAAACTGGAGGACAAAATTTAATGTACTACAATAAAGAATAACTTTCATTTAAAGTTTAGATACATGTTGGGTGGTGGTAGTACATGCCCTTTAATCCCAGCACTCAGGAGGCAGAAGCAGGTAGAAGCAGGCAGACCTGTGAGTTCGAGGCCAGCCTGAACTCCAGAGAGAGTTCCAGGACGGAGGGCTATACAAAGAAATCCTGTCTTGGAAAAAAAAAAAAAAGATACAGAGGAGATTAGGTATCCCTCCATCCTCAGACTATGCATGGCAGCTTAGAAGAGTCAAGCAGGGAATAGGGGAGAGAACGAGAGAGAGAGAGAGAGAGAGAGAGAGAGAGAGAGAGAGAGAGAGAGAGAGAGAGAGAGAGAGAGAGCCATGATCAATGCCTTTATTTTCCAAGTATGTTTCCCATGGGGACTTTTATGTGGGGGGGTGGTAAAAGAAAGCAGATACAAATTCTCTGGGGTCACAGTGTGACCCAGAGATGGTCATTGATCTAGGGCAGAGAGAACAGGAAGAGAGATACATGTAGATATGTCTTAGGGAGGTAGTCACCAGAAGGAGACTATGTAAGACAGACACCTGGGTAGCCAAGGCTGAGATCCTAGGTGAGATTGTAGAACTAGAAACCGAGAAAAGGTGGCAGACCTGTGTTTCTTTATTTAAAAAGCATTTTTTTAAGTAGACAATATATAGTTCTACATGTTCTCACTGTGGCCCTGTGCAGTACAGTGGCATGCGCGCATGCAAAAGCACTAGAGTTTGTGTCTTTGATTCTACATTTCTGTCATGGATCAGGCATGATTATGGTGGTACAAAACAGCATATCTACTTGGTAGCATGGAATTTTTATTTGCTCGAACTCAAAACAGACAAACTGAAAGATCTCTCGAGCCAGATTCTCTGTTATTTTCACAGTGGAGACAAAAATCTCTGTAAACATCCATCCATTTATAAAGAGTACCACAGGGCCAGACCGTGAAGCCAGCAGAAGCTGGCACCAGACTCAAAAGAGAATTGAAGTCAGGTTCCTTCTGTGATGCCATCATACAGGGTCACCAGCTGAATTCTTTGGTGTGTCCCTAGATATCCAGGGATGAGTAAAAGGTCTCCTGTACTCCCTTTTCCAGATGAGGAGGCAAGGCCAGGTCCCCTGTACCTGTACCTACATGGGGAGAGACAAGGGCACCATCCCAACACCCTGTTCAGACTGTCCTAACAGAAGGGTCTCCTCGTGGAGAATGATGGAAAGGGAAGGAAGGACCAAGGATCTTGAGAACAGGCTATTAGTTTATCTCACAGGCACGAGGGCATATGGCAGTGGACTTCTGGGTCACTGAGGAAGATGTTAAGGGGGCATTATTTTGGACTCTGAAAGCAGGGAGAGTATTGTCAACACAAAAGGCTGGGGCAGTTCTTAACCAGCTTTGTATTTTCTAGAAAGTTCATCTTGGCCATAGAGAACTGGCTTCCAGTAAAATCAGAATAGGTATTATGGCCATCCAGGTCTCAGGTATAAGTAAATCCCTGCTTGACCTTTTAATATTTAGTGTGTCAAGCCTTCTAAATGTTAGTCTGGTCTTTTCTAATAACATTAATCAAAGTGTCCTGCTTCTGCTCAGATTTTTTCATTGTGACTGTTATCTTACACCGTGGATCTCATTGGATCTAGAACCTTCAGATTATTGTCACTGAAGAGAATCAAGTACCGAAACTCACTCAGCTTTCATTTCCATCACTGAAATCTGACCTGTGTATTTATACTATGAAGATCTTCAACATTTTCAATATGGTTATGAATTATGTAGCACTTGGAAATAGTTGATTAAAGTAGCTCTCAGGTGAGACAGCCATGCAGGAAAGGGTCATGTGACCTGTCAAGTGTAAAGCCAGCAACAGGGGCACTGTGAAGATTTTCTGGAGCACAGTCCTCAGGGCTCCTGGAAGCAGGCTTTTGCTTTTTACTTTCTCGTTTTGTATAATTGACTCTTTGGGTCTCCAGTATCATGGGGGAAGTAACTTCACCTAGAGAAGTTTCCTGCTTGTGGCCATCAGAGCCTGCTGATGCCTCCCAAGGTCAGGGGCTTTCACCTCCCCTCAGGGAGCCTCCTGAGAAAAACTGACGGCCCAAAAGGGAACCGAGCATATGTGTTTATTAACGAGCCAGTACACAAGTGTCACATAAATGTGCCACTCAGGCCTGTGCCGGGTTGTCGATACTTGAGGATGGTTGTGAGCTTCAGAAAGGAAGAGAGAGAGTGACAAGGTGGAGTCACACAGGGATTGTTCAGCCTTCAGCTTTGCCTGGCTCTGCTGTCACCATGGTGATCGACTTACAAGTCACAGAGTCCATCTGTTGACTAAGTCTTTGTTCTTAACTGAGCTGGCCGAGATGTAAGCCTTAGTAAAACCATGTATAGATCATCGCCCTGTTGATTTTCTCCTCTTTTTAAGAAGGGGCGGTGGGGGGGGGGGTGTGTGCAGAGATTAAGATGGGGGGCTTTCAAAGTCCTTTTGTGTCTTGTAGCTAGAATACTGAGTTCCCAGTGTTGGACAAAGCCCCTGCTGTGCCTTTCCAAGACAGCTTCTCTGTGTGATGCTTAAGATATTGGCCAAAGACCAAGGGAGATTCAAGAAAGGCCCACTAATTGGAGGGCCCAGTTTGGGTACTCAGCTTTTCTTGCCATCATTTTACTGAGAAAGTGACTGAAGGAAGAGGCTGGAGCATTCTGAGGACACGGACAGGATAGGTACGGGCAGAGAGAGGATGAAGCCAGAGATAACAACCAATAAAATATTTTCTGTTAGGGCTGAAGAGATGGTTCAGCATTTAAGAACACTGGCTACTCTTCCAGAGACCCCAGGTTCTGTTCCCAACACTCACATGGTGACCCACTGCCATTTCTAGCTCTAGCTCCAGATCTGCAGCCCTCTTCCGTCCTTTCAAAGGGCACCTGGTGTGCACATGATGCACAAGCGTGTAGGCAAGCATGGCTCCAGTCACTGTATTCGGGGGAGGTTCACCTGTTACTTCCGCTCAGTTGGCTGTCTTCCAACCTGTGGATTCAGTTGATCCTGCTTATCCCTTTCAAACCATGATCCACCATCTGAAGCCAGGCCTTTTTTTCTCCAAGCCACCAAACTTCTAATGCCTCTAACTGAATCCAGCTTGGCTAATCATTGGCTGTAATCCAGTCCCGGACCCCAGCCAGTCCAAACATTGTTCAAATAAACTCAAAACTTAAAGTACAAGTCTGTGGATCTTGAAACCAAGGTAGGACTTAGCCTATAACTCAGGTGCTAGGAAAGATTCGCAGGTACGGCAGCCTAGAAGGTACTTTCACATGATCCCTCACTTGAAGCACGATTAATGAAAACTCAGGGTCAGAAATTGGGGTTCAATCTGAAGACCCAAAAAGCAAAACAGCCAGCTGCTGGCTCTTACCTCGACCTCAGTCTGACATGGCGATCCTGCCTCCAGGAATCTCAGAACGAGACTGTCTGAAAGCTGACTTCCTCCCCACATCCCCCCCCCCCCCCCCCCCCCCCCCCCCCCCCCCCCCCCCCCCCTCCGCCCGCCCTCCTTCGCCCCCCCCC
>NW_026067909.1:23634469-23694540 GCF_014885135.2 Alexandromys fortis | reverse complement strand
AAGGTGTGTGTTTCCATAACCTGGTCTGTAAGGCTGACCAGTGGGACTGTTTGACTCTCAGATCTTAGGCAGTCTTAATTTACAGAGTAAACAACCACAGCCCAGAATAGAGAGAGTTGGGCGCTGGTGGTCAGCCAGGGCTCCAGCTCATCAGCTGGCACTGCTCACATTTAGGATGGGTCCCACCTCAGCTAACTTAATCCAGGTAATGCCTCTCAGTCAAACAGAGGTTTATTTCCATGGTGGTTCTAAGCCTATCTAGTTGGCAATCAAGATTAGCTGTTGTAGATTGCAGTCAGATGTTTTGCAGCTTTGGGGACTGTATTTACTTTGCCATACAACCATCCATTTTTCCATGCATCAACAGTCTTCTTTTTTTGCATTCACCTCTAACAGGTACAGGTGCCAATATCTGTCATGTTCTTAGGAATTTCCTTGATTAATGGGAGGAGTCACACTGGATATATATTTCAAGTCTCTAGCCTACGTGACCAGATTAGCAGTGTGCTGTGACTGTTCCTTCCAGTTGCATCCGAGTCTCCAGCCTCTTCACAATCCCATCAGGCTTGTTGTTTTCTATCGTGTTGGTTTTAAACTGCTGATACGATGAGCGTGATGCATCCTCTCGATGGGTTGTAGTGGTTTCCCTGGTAACTAGGGATGTGCAGCATCTTTCTGTTTACTTGATGGCCATTTGCTCCTTTTCTTTGGAACCTTGTCTCTTAGAGCTGCTTGTGTAGTTTTTAAATTGAGGTTTTGATCTTTTTTTAATACTTCTTTTTTATCTTTATGTGTATTGTATCTGCATGTATTTCTGTGTAGCACACGTGTGTTTGGGGCCTAGAAGGCCAGAAGAGGGCATCAGGTCCCCTGGAATGGGAGTTACAGCTGGTTGTAACCTGCCCTGTAGGTGCTGGGAAGCAAACATGAGTACTTTCGAAGAGCAGCCAGTGCTCTCAATCAAGTAATCATCTCTCTGGCCCTTGAGATCTTTTTGTTTGTTTGTTTTTAATTGAGTAGTAGGGGGAGGCCAGAGATTGACATTAGGTGTCTTCCTTGCTCCGTCTCCACCTTATATGGTAAGCCAAGGTCTTTTGTTTGTACCCAGTGCTTGGTGATTCAACTAATCTAGCTAGCCAACTTGCTGTAACCATCTCCTGTGACTTCTGAGTAACGGGGTTACAAATGCCTGTCAAGTATTTGCTTGGTTCACGGAGATCGGAGCTCCAGTCCTCACACTTGTACAGCAAGCGATTTACCCACCAAACCTTCTCCCCTGACCTTCAACAGCTTTTCTTCATTTTCAGTAGACAGATTGTGCCTTCTCTATTGAATTTATTCTGTGTTATCCTTTTCATAACTGTCAGTGGAACTGTTTTCCTAATACCCTTTTCTGATCGTTCACTGCTAATTTGTAGAAGAATAACTGGTTTTGCGTGTCGATCATACTTCCTGAAGCCTTGTTGAATTTATTTAGTTCTTGTGGGTACTTTTTATTAAAAAGCCAGAAAAACAACCCATGTAAAATCCGATCTGTGGGTAGAAGTAGTTTTACTACTTGCTTTCCAGTTTTGGTCTCTTTTATTTCTTTTTCTTTCCTAATTGTCTGGCTAGTGCAGTGGTTTAGTTTTTGATCAAATTAAATTGAAAACCCTTGCTAGACCTCCACGTAGAACTGTGAAGCCAGCATAGCACTAGAGTCTGGAGGTTAGAGTCTACACACATAGGAAGCTGGGATTTGCCAGCCTTGTGCTGACATCGCTGGTTTTTAAACCCATGTGGTCACTCCAGAGATGACGTGGCTGGATTTAAACCCATGTGGTCACTCCAGAGAACAAGCTTGTGAAGGAAGAAAGAAAAGTGGTGGTGGGCAGGGGACGAGGGACAGGGAGGTAGGGCAGGGATGCCTGACATCAAATTGCCTAGCTCCAGAAGGCTAGCAGCAGCTCCTTCCCTGCAGTTGTGGCCCCTGGGCTGTCCCACCCCTGGCCTGTGGCTCCCTGAGTTGTCCGACCCCTGCCCTTTCAGAGATGACACTAAAGGATAGTCTCTGCTGTACAGTCCATCTGTACCGTACTGCCTGTCTACCACACAATGGTTTGCGAGTCGTGCAAGGGGCTGGAGATTGAAACACACACACAGACAGAGACATGGTCATCCTTGCAACAAGAATGCCACTTTTATTGTTTTCCAGGGCAGCTTATATAGGGCTCTCTTTGACTAATGGTCATGCCCTAGCTCACGTAACTTTTCAGCTGCAAGCCCACCAGAAACCACTCCCCTGCCATCAAGAACTCATGAGGGTCTCGTGCTCAGAGCAGCTGCAAGCATAGGAAAACAAGTTGTTTACTTCAGCAGGCGAGGGGTCATAGAAAATTCAGGGGCTGAGGGTCTGCAGTCCCCAATGTTCTATACAACAAGAATAATGTTGGGTGTGTCTAGAGCCAATCAGAAAGCTGTGCTGTTGTTATTCCATATGGATTATCAGAAGTACATAAGAGGAAACTGTGTGATGTTCTAGAAGGAAGTGGTATTCTATTAGCTTAACTCATCCTCAGAGCTCTTCCTCTGGGCATCTTTTAGATTCATTTTCCCTCAGCATTTTCAGTCTCCATGTTCCCTAAGTGTATGTGTCTGGGCCCCATCCCTTAGTATCAGGCGCATCCTTGAAGGCCTTTGTATTCCCCTCCTCGCTTTCTCCATTCAAGAGCAAGTGAGGCTCCTCACTTCAGTTGCAAAATTCACACAATCCCATGGAATACACACTGGCTGAAAGACATCAGCAAATTCTGGCGGGGGGGGGGGTGAGTAGCGCACTCATGTATCTAAGTTCGTTTCCAAGACGTTTACATTTTCTGCAGCACACACACACACTCACACACGAGTGGATTAGTTACTGTTCTTTTCATCATGAGGCCCACAGTTTGAAGACACAGTCGATTGTGGCTGGGAAGGGTCCCAGACTGACTAAAGAGAAGAAAGCAAGCTAGCACTAGCATTTATCTATCTCTGCTTCCTGAGTGTTCACACACATTGAGCTGCTGCAAGCTTCTGCCTTCCCAGCCATGATGGTTTTATTCCAGTAATATATGTGTGTGTGTGTGTGTGTGTGTGTGTGTGTGTGTTTGTGTATCTCTGTGCGTGTATCTGTGTGTGTATGTGTGTGTGTATGCTTAAATGTTTGTGTTTAAGTGATGTAACTGTTCAAAAAACTTATTAAAGTTTATTTCTGTTGGAAATTTTTCATATATTTTTGACTTTTTTTTTTTTGTTCTTCTCTTTTGCAATCTCTAGCCAATGAGAACATTAGTCATGACAAGCATGCCATTGGAGTAAGTACTCGTTGTTTTGATAACTTTCCATTCATTGTAAAAATTTAGCCTTGTATATACTGTAGGTCTTCGTGCCTTCAGGACATTTACAGAACTGGACTGGATCACTTTTATTTGATATCACTAGTATGGGGTTAGAAGGTCATCAGAAATTGAAAATGTAGTTAAATGTGGGCTGTCGAGTACAAAAAACTTTTTGGGTCCTTTGCATAGCATTAAGAGATTTTATTTATTTATTTATTTTTGTTGTCCTCTTTACTTGCTTAATTCCTAATGGTTTTGTTTTCTACCCCTCACCCCATGGATGTTCAATAAACTGAGCAGTGTGGGTTGAAACATTTTCTTACAGATCTTGAGATGGCAGAAAGCTTTCTCCATGTGGTCTAAGGCAGATATCTCTGCATCTCGTGGAAGGGTTATAATGGCTTGCTGGCTGGCTCTTATCATCTCCTTTAAACATTTAGCACAATAAAGAACATCCAACAAAAATATATAGTGCTATATTCCTTGCAACGGATTTTCAAATTTGTGCTTAAAGAGGAAAACCACATTTTTTTTTATATCAATTGTAGGTTTTGAGGTTTTAAGACATTCATCAAAACACTGAGCCATTTCAGGGAAAACATGCTGCAGGAAGCATGTGCACGTAGAACACGTTTGTGGTGGGCTCCTTTTCCTGCCCATGGCGTGCAAACAAAAGCACTGGAACTTTAAGTACCGAGTGCCCTCTTACTGTTATTAGTACCTTCGATGTGCCATGGATACTTCAGGTAGTCTACTCTGGAAATACTGAATATGAAGGTGATAAAGTCCTTGATTATTCTGTAAGTTAAAAAAAAAGACCGCCAGTTATTTTTCTCATTAAAAGGTTTTAAAAGAAAACTTTTCCGCAGTGCAGTCCCCTGATCCCTTCTCCTCTTACACTTTTTACATATCTTGAGACCTTGGATGGTCTGATTCTCCCTTGATTAACAAGGCTGTAAAAGGGCAGTTGTTCCCAATTAGCACATTCATGAGCTGCTGTAACTGCCAGGCTTGGAACAGACAAGACCAGATATTCCGAAGAGAAGTTCTAAACTTAATCCTCTCTGAGATGCTAACAAGCACAAAGTCTCCAGGTCAGTTGTGGAGGGGCCATCTCCACCCACTCTGTGGAGCCCTAAGATTAGAAGTTGAGCCAGGCCAGCCCTTCTCACGGGGAGGCTGAGCTCTTGGGGACTATTTACCCAAGATAAGACTTGGAGAGAAGCACTCAGGAGCCAGCAAGCACTAGGAGATGTCACTGCAGGCCACCCGTTGTGCTGCCCCAGCGGAGAGGAAGAAAGCTCCTGTCTCCACCACCGACAGAGACCACAGCCTGGCCCAGAAGGCCTTTCTCGCAGCTTGTGATTCACTAGGGATTTTCAGACAGTGCTGGAGCAGGGGCCGTGCATACTGGAAGAGAAAGAAGTGGCCGATTGGAACTAAAGGCCTGTGTAAGGATGCTAGAATACCAGAAGAACATTTTGAAAAAAAAAAAAAAAAAATAGAAAGGCATGCCAGCCATTAAGAGAATGACAGGTTAAAGATGCTAGTGAACTTTGAGAATTAAAAAGATAATTCAATTAGAGTCCTTTCTTCTTTTTTTTTCTTTTAATGGGAAAACTGCATTTGACACTCCAATAATATTACGTTTTCAAAGTAAAATAAGCAAGTAATAATTCAGGTTCTGAGCTAGTGGGGTTATTGTGAACAAAGGTTCCAAAGGTTCCACTACCGGACCTGGTGTTCATTCCTAGATCTCTCGTGGTAGAAGGAAGGAACTGACCCCCACGAGCTGTCCTGCCATCCACACACATCATGGCTCATGTGCACACACGTGCATAGTTTAGAAGAACATGTGCACACAGAAATGCATGAAAGTGCATGGTGTACAGTAGACTGGTGTCAGGAGGCTGACTTCTAATGCCTGTATGTCCCTGTACAGCCTGTGTGACTCTGGAGACACCGTGGGTAGCCTCATGGGCTTGGAATTGAGATCTGAAAAGTTCTCGTTTCCCCAAATCCCATGTTCCTGTTTGTAAAGAAACCAAGGTACGAGCCCTGTAGCTAAAATGAAGCCAGATTCTGAGCCTCTGTTTGTCTAACGGACACACAGCGTGATGGCTGACTGCTGACTCTCTGGTCCACAGGAAGCAAACTCTCATCATCCAGGTGGTGAACACACTGAAAGGCTTCTCGTTTACACCTGAGGTCTGCGAGTCCACCACCCACGTGCTGGTGGGGAAGTCTGTCCGCACCCTGAACGTGCTGATGGGAATTGCCAGGGGATGCTGGATTCTCTCTTACGAATGGGTAAGCCTTGCGCTCATCCTTTACTTTAAAATGAGGTACTTGCTAGATCCATTCCATCTGAGGAGATGAAGTGAGTAGCCATGCCTGCGCTTACATGCGCTGAGGAGAGCCAGGGAGGGTGTACTTTCTACAGTCACACTGAGAGCCAGGGAGGGTGTTCTTCCTGCAGTCACACTGAGAGCGCTCAGAGAGTGTGGTGAGGCTAAGCCTAGAGGATGGCGGGGGCCTTTTAAACTCCCAGCCTCCAGTGGAAATAAGATCAGAACAGGCTTGGTCTGAAAACACAAACTGGGTTTTCTCACATGCCAGTGAGGGTTGCTGTGTGTTTGACTAAGGAGTGATGTGAACTATGCTCTTGATGGCTCAGAAGCCAAAAAGAAAAAAATCCCTCCAGAGATTGTTTGCACAGATGGATTTGCTTAGGATGAAACATGTTCGTCTAATCCCATTTGGATATGTTTCGCCAAGCACGCATGTATCCTTAACATTATTTTCTGTGCATTTAAGGCAGTCTTTAAAAATGTATTATCGTTTTCATAATTGATAGATTGTGATAGTCTGTCAGTCAGTGTGTTTTCCTTTTGATCCTCAGCCTAGGGGTCACTTCAAAGCCCATCAGCTCACTGCTGATGGGAGCAGCAGCATTGGTTACTTGTGTTACGTTGACTCCCATGCTCTTTTCTCCTCGCCCAAGAATGTACTACATTAATACTGGGTCAATTTAATCCTGTAGGATTATGCTGTGAAAACAAGCTGCAGATGTACTGTTAAGAATGGCTCTAAGTCTTTTTCCCGTGTCATAACCCTGCTCTCTGTTACAAAAGGCTTAAGAGGGATGGGGAGAGTTGCAATCGCTAAAGTGCTTGCTGCGCATGAAGACCTGGGTTCAAATCCCAGGGCCTACATGAACAGTCTGGTGTGCTGCGTGAACTTGGAATCCCTTCTGTCACTGAGGAGGCAGCTATAGGCAGATCCCGAGGCTAGTGTAGCCTAATGGGTGGGTCCTAGTGAGGAATGCACTTTCAGGAAACAAGGTGGGTGGCTTCTGAGGAATGACACAAGCTGGAACCTCTGGCATCCACACACATGTGCACACACAGGAAAACACGCAAAAAGACTTAGATGTGTGCTTAAAATTATGATGTGCAAAACATTAAAAGTAATCTGTTTTGTTTTGTTTTTCAAGACAGGGTTTCCATGTGTAGCCCTGGCTGTTCTAAAACTCACTCTGTAGACCAGGCTGGCCTCGAACTCACAGAGAGATCCACCTGCCTCTGCCTCCCGAGTGCTGAGACTAAAGCCATGCGCCGCCATCACCCGACTCCAGAAGGGTATTCTTTACATATATAGGTATCCATACTCGATTCTGTGTCAGTCTGTTCTGAGAGCTGGGCAGCTAGAAGAGACCGGATGAGAGTTGGAACACTCTGTCAACTTGCAGAAAGACACTTGTCTGTAAGGGGGCACAGCAAAGGAACTGCCAACATCCCTGCTCCATGGTATAGTTAAGGTTTTTTTTTATTGTGGATAAGAGAGAACATCCAGAAGCATCTGGAAGCGTCTAGAGCCGAGAGAAAAGGAAACCGACTGGGTGTGGCTAGGGCTATGTATTGACACGAGAAGGGAGAACGGCAAATGGTTAGAATAGAGCAGAGTGAGAGAGCAGGGGATTGGTGTGGGAATAGTGAGACTGGGGGGTGGTTATGAGGGGGGCCAGTAGCTGGAGCAAGAGTTAGACTAGGGTGGGGACTGATGGAGCCTGGAGGCCAGCACGGGCTTTGATATGCAGCCACAGGTACTTGTCAGTAGAGAGCCATATGTCCCTTCCGCCACAGGTAAGCAAAACGACTCCTTTGCCTGATGGGAACCACAGTTCCTCAAGTTCCTGGAAAATGCTTGTTTCCTTCAGCTGTCAGAAATCCTGCCGTAGTTCAGGTTAAGCTAGGACCTAACTCAATTTGGACTCAGGCAAGAGGCCCGCCCATTCCGGAGGACAGAGGAATGGGAATGAGATGCCCTTTGCACCTCACAATATTAGAACCCTCACACTTCTGCTCAGTGTCCGCCAGTTCTTCACTAATCACATACGGCCCCCTAAACTCTGCTCTGTCCACTTCATGGACCTTCTAAAAATGGAACAGAAACTCCATTCTCCCACTTCCCCAAGTGTCAAATAGTTTTGCTACCAAAATGATTATCACTGCCACCCCGAGTGGCCGTGATCCTTCTGGAATAACCGTCCCCCTACAAGTCTCTTGTCTTCAGTGCCTAACTCAAGGCTCATCTCCACCTCCTCCTTACATCACCTCCCCTTCTCCAGAACTAGATCATTCCAGAAACAAGCTGCATTACTTTGTCCTAGCACATCACAAGGACCACTTTCAGTGCCAGGGGACAGCTCCTCACTCAGATTTTCCAGTTACTCATTACGTTTAGACGGTCATTCAAATCAGGGCTGCTTAAATAAATCACTCTTCACAAAACTGACCAACTTATTTAAAAACAACTCTTATCACTGGCTGCGCTGCTTTGCTAGGTGAAGCTCCTCAGCGGCTGCCATGGCTGTTAGGATAAGGTGCAGCCCTCTCAGCGTGTTCACATGTCACCCCCAGGATCACACCTGCTCTAACAAGGCCACACCACCCAATCCTTCACACGTAGGAGCTTGTGGGGGCCTTTCTCATTCAAACCACCCCAGTTACTATCCACTGTCACCATAGTCATATGCAATAACAACGCGTGAAACAAAGAAATCAGAATCATAGAACTCTTCTCATCGTTCTGCTGTCATCATCTTTGTACCCTCTTTTCTATGCTGTCCCCTAGGCCTTGCAGAGGGTGATGGAGATGCTAAGTTCTCAGCGGCAGCCATTACCTTCAGTTACGAGGTTCTTTATTAGCCAGCAGCCAGTCTAAGACATAAGTATTTAGATGCCCATCTGGCTACACCCAGCCTCATGCCGGTAGCGAACTCCTCACTAGGGCCTGTGTCTTCCCAGCTATAGATTTTTGCCCTGGTTAACAGATCCAGATACGTTTTTCTTCCTATGAAAGGAGGCCTGATATCCAATCCAATACTATAACTTTCTTGCAAGCCTTTGAGTACTGTATCACCGCAGGCAGCCCCTTCAGATCTTGACAACACTGTTTTGGAGACTTGAATCTTAGGCAAAATGCAAACGATTGCAGTGCCAGCAAAAGCTAACACAGCACTATGTGGGAAACGTGAGTCCGCCACAAGAAGCGATATCTGTTCCGGGAACTCTGCATATTGTAACAGCTGCCGGCTTCTCCCTTCTCTACCAGCACATGCCTACCGATACTGCTAGGGTTAACCTTCAGGAACAAGTCAAGAAATTAACCAGGCCTTTTTCTCTAGTTATGCCAGTCTTCAACAAGAAGGCAGGGGTTACCTCTTCTTGCACAGCCTTCCTTCTTGCTTTTATATTATTCCATTGTTTCACTTTGCTTACATTAGTGTGTTCACATATGACTGCACATGTAGGTACAGGAGCACGCATGCATGGTGCATATGTGGGGTTCACCTCAGGTGTTGTTCCCCAAGTACCTTCTAACTTCTGTTTGAGTCTCTCATTGGCCTTGAGCCTTGCCAAGTTGTCAGACTCTCGGCCCATGAACTTCCAGAGGTCTGCCCGTCTCTGCCCCCCGGCTCACCGTGACTGGCATTACAGATGTGCACCACCACTGTACCTAGTGTTTTACTTGAGTTCTGGGGTCTAAATTCAGGTCCTCACCCTTGCAAGGTCCATGTTTACTGACCAAACCATCTCCCTAGATTTCCTCCTTGAATTTTGAAAAGGAGTCAATACCAACATAATATATTTATTTGAGAGAGATGGTTGCTGCCACCATTAGGAAGATCAGTGGCCAAAATTTCTAGTTTAACATCCAACTTCATTTGCATCTCCAGGCAGCATATAGTCATAGATAACATTACAGCCTCCACAGGTTGCGGTTTCCCTTCATGTTCATGAGTTTTCATACTCTATCCTGAAAGATGGCGTGGATCTTGCTGTCAGAAGTCCTCACCCTCCATGGGTTTTCCTCTAACTCCATCTCCAGTGTAGTCTGGGATTCTTAAAATATTCTCTTTGGCTAGCATCAGAGACTTAGCTCCAAGGAAAACATTTCTGAGAATGTTTTTATTTCAGGGTTTGTATAGTGTTCTCAGGAAACCTCTGTGAAAGACCACTGTTGCCGTCCTTCAAAGTCAGATGGCTGCCTCTGGCCAGTTCGTCACAAAAGCTCCTGGTGATTTTGTAGCAGTTCAGTGTGAATTTTTGCCTAGTCTTCCATTATTTTTCTATTTGAGAACTTTGCTAATGATTTCCTGCGTGCTCACAAAGCAGTTAATTTCCTCAGTGTTCTCTCTGTTTTCTGAAAAGTCAACAATCCATGTTTCTCGGAGTTCATGACTGAATCGTCTGACATATAAGTAAGAGCTGGTGCTGCCGGTTCCTGTACGTGGGAGAACAGGAGCAACCCCACAGAAAATAAGCTGATGTGACCAAGTGTCCGCCAGGACTCAGGCTGCGTCAAACGTTCTCCTCACCTGGTGCCTTGCTTGCTGTTCTTGGCAGCCTTCTTACCTGCTTGTGGCCACTAACAGCTAGCAGAGTGTCCTGTGACCCCAGTCCTTCCCTTCTCTAGTTCTTTCTGTCGCTAGTCAGAATCAGACTGGCAGCCCTGGAGAATTCCACCTATCTCAAATTTTAAGATGCCAGGTCTAAACAGTTCACAAACAAAGCTTGATAAGAGGTTATAAATGTTAAATCAGCTATAAATCCAAATATTCCTACTAATACAGTAAATAATCAAGTGCTTTCTGGTTCAGAAAGGATGGAATAAGCCTCTACCTTGGGGTGATGTGATCAAGATGGGGCTCTCTCTTCCCTTGGTTTACTGGCATCTAGGATGGAATCAAAATGCTCCAGAACAAAGCCTGTCACTCGTGTGTCTGAATCTCTCACTTCACAACACTCACTTCACTGCTACTCATTCTGGAACCAAAGCTGAGAGCTCCCAGAACCAGGTCTGCCTTCTGCTTGCTCAGTATCTTATCCTCCCTTCAGAAGACAGGCTCTTCAGAACGAGGCATCTTGGACACCCTCTCTTCTTGAGCCTTACATTGATAAGTTCTAAGGGTGAAAGGCTAAGCAGATTGCTCTAGCTCTATCATGTCGATGGCGTTGGGTGGGTTACTCAGTCTAGGGGTTTGTAACCCACCCTGCAATCAGTTATTCCAGGGTCTCGGAGGGGCGCTACCTGGAAGGGAATGAGCTAGGACAGAAGAAGGAGGCCAAGCAGATTTGTCAAAGCCTCCGTTTATTAGGATCATGGTTGCTGCTTATATAGGCCCTGCATGAGGACTTGGTGGGCAGGGCACGGGATCTCACCGCGTGGTCCCAGTCACGTAGGCCAAGAAGTTACATTCGGACAGGTAGGCCAAGAAGTCACAAGTTGCCACACCTGGTTCCCTGGATAGCTGGAATGTGAGGCAGATAAGTTAATTGGGTGTGGGGCAGGTTCTCTCAATAGAACATAATTATGGGTGTGGGGTTCTCTGCAGACTCCCCAGGGTGATGGTTCCTGTAATGATTTTTAGGGTGGAAATGGCTCGTGACACTATCACATCTGCACCCAGAGTTTGCCTAGCTCCTCTAGCTGCACACGCAGTCTTGGCTTAGTCTGGCCACACCTAGCAGGCAGAGACGTCAAGCTCCCAGGGATCTGCCTGAGTAGTTCTGGAACCCTTGAGCTTTCATAGGCTTCACTCCAGAGAGACTGCATCCCTGCCTTGGGTTACTGCATGAAGGACTGCAGGCTGCAGAGAACTTCACATGTGCCAGTTCATGGGGCCCTTCAGAGTGTTTTGCAGCATAGAAACTGCATTTTTAAACACGTACCCAGATGAAAACACAATGCAGAATAGCTTATCTGGGTCTCCAGCGTGGGTCTTTGAAGCAGTATTTAGAAAGGCCTTGTTCCAAGGCAATGATCATTTATCTTAGCACATCTCTGACTTGCAGATTTTTACCACGAAATTATATAGATTCTCTCTACCAAGGTAAAACTGTAGAGTCCGTCTGTTTCTGTCCCTGTGCTCTGCCCACACGCTTTTTCCACAGGGAACTGGCCATGGATCACTACAATAAGGATTCTGTCTGGAGCCCTTCCCTAATCCTCTGTCATCTTTTTGTCCCTCTGGCGGGATCCTAGAGTCCTTTTCCCACACTGGAGGCACAAACTGCCCGTGATTGAGAACAGATTATAAAACAGCCACATGATTCCCCTGGAAAATGAGGTCCTTGGCATTTACCTTGATGAGAACAGTGGATAAACATATCTGGGAGGGACAAGTGGTGGCCTTTGGAGTCAGAGCTGTAGTTTCAGAGCGAAGACACCGTGAACCGCCACCACGGGCTTCATCATGAGGAAAGCTCTACCATCGTGGCCTTTTTCTTTATGGTGATCTAGAACCAACTGTAACTTCATAGGTCACTGCAGAAGGATGGGAACTATTCCAGCTAGGAGATGGGAGGCTTTTGTCTGTCTGTCCTATGCCCTGAATGGGTTTCAGGGCGGTTAGAGCAGAAACAAAGCCACCAGCAGCAGGCAGGTAGAATGATCCAGAGAGAAACGCCCGTGGCCATGACAAGGGCAGTTATAGCACCGCTTGTGGATAGAGAGCTTTGGCCATGACAAGGCACCTGTCGTACAGGTAGAGTGTAGAAAGCTGGTCTGCAGCCGATCGGATGCCACAGATCTGACAGTGTGTTGTGTGAGGGAGTAGAGGGAACAAAGTGACTCTTACAGTTTTATTGAAACAACATGGTGATAGTCACCATGGGGATAGCAAGGGAGAAAAACATGAACAGACCAAGGTAGTGGGTACAATAGAAAACTCTGAATTATACGTATTATGCTGGAGATTTTCTATCAGGAGAGAGAGAGAATGAGAGAGAGAGAGAGAGAGAGAGAGAGAGAGAGAGAGGTTTAGCGTCATGGAATGGTTGTGCAATGAAGACCCAGAGGAAGAATAAGGCCTAGGCTGGGCCAACTCCTAGGAAAAGCGAGGGGAATCAGGAAGGACATGTTACTGCACATTGTAAACACACCCACTTTATTATTTTATGAAAATAGCCCCTGGTTACAGTTAGGTTAAAAGTACATGTTTCTGTATTGGGCAAATAGTCTCAACGAATTAGACCAACAGTTGGTAAATGGAGGCACTCAGTTTCACTCAGCTTGTCCCTGTCCCTTTGACAGTATCATGGACACAGGGACCACACTGTTTTTCTATGCTTCATTTTCACTAAAAGCCACTGATGCCAGATTTAATATCTAGGGCATGGTTATCTCTCATTATGATTGAGATCTCTGGGACATCACCTTAAACTGAAATCCAAGTTCAGCACTCACTCTTAGAAAATCCTTCAGTGAGTGGAGATGGTTCTGCATTAGGAGAACTGGCCACTCTCACAGAGGACCTGGTCTAAGTTCCCCGTCCCCCCCCCCCATGGTGGCGCATAACCTTCTGTAACACCCCTTCCAGAAGATGCAGTGCTCTCTTTTTATGTCTGCTCTTCGTTGCAGGTTCAGAGATGATTTCTTACTCTTCCTTTCTTCCCTCCCTCCCTCCCTCCCTCCCTCCCTCCCTCCCTCCCTCCCTCCTTCCCCTTCCGTTGTACTGAGTACCTGGCTGTGTGCTTGCTCTGGAGCAGAAATATACCTCCAGCCCAATTTCTGATGACTCGATCAGTCTTACTTTTGTTAATAGCTTGGAATATTTTATCCATTGGCACACATTGGAAAATTCACCCGTAATTTGCTTTAACTGGAACTTTCCAGCAGCTGCCTCTAGCCGTCTGTCATTCAGATCCCTGCCAGTGACACTGGGATGCTGTCGGCTGTCCACACTTCCAGGGTGTCTGAACTTTATCCCCAAGTGAAGGTAGATTGCCAGGGAGCATCGTACTTGAACTATGCTAGTCCGCTCTTAAGTACCTTTGTTGATGAGACTTGAGTGCCGACGTCAGCTTTGAGGAGGGCTGATAGAAGAAACACTTGGTTTTCAAGACATTTGTACTCTTTTTAAAACTATAGTTGACAACCTCCCTCATTTTACTGTGCGATACATTTTATGTCTGATTCTTACAGTCCACTTAGAAAAAAATACATTTTGCAGAAGAAAAAAACAAAACTAAACTAAAACCAACATCTTGGGCTTCCTTTTGCCAGAGAATGAGAAGGATACATTCAGTGTGAGCTTGTTCACTGAAATTGAAATAAGAGCTTGCAGTATATCTCTGCTAGAATATTAACATTCTGCATACCTAAACATTTATCAACCTCTGGCCATCTCAGGCCATACACAACCCCTGCAGATCTTTGTTCTGACATACTCAGACCAGAATGCGATCATCAGTGCAGGAGAGTGCAGGGCTCTGTCCTCAGTTTGGCCTGCTCTTCCTCCTCAAGCCTCCACAGTGTACCACAACTCAGATACTAAGCAAGCTAAGACAGCATCACTCAATGCCACAGGAGTGATTTTCCCTTGAGTTGTGTTGAGTACCAACAGAACAAGAAAGAAGAGCACGCATACAGTGAATTTCACTGATAGTGGTGTTTGTGTGTTGTGTTTGTTTATGGAGGACTCCAGACATTCTGGTATTCTTTATTCTAGCAGGACACATCTCAGTTCTTCCCTCACCCCTTCCTTCTTTTCACAAGACCTTACACTTGCCAGGCAAGTGTTCTCCCATCAAGTCATACCGCACAAGCCCCATAAAGAGTACATTTGTCAGGTAACTTAAAGGTGGTCAGGTTCTCTCTGGCGCTCAGTCAGAGATGGAACCCAGTGCTTGTTTTTATAAGTGAGAGAATTTCTCTTTCCCTCTGATGGAGCAAAGGTTGTGACTTGGTGCTCATTTTTTAAAAGTAGTATAAAATCCAGTGTTTCCCTTGGTAACCGTAGCGTTCAAAGATTTGTCTCCTTGGTCATAGTATCTTGTGCTCTTATTTCATACTGTGAAGTGATGTTTCTGCTATTTATTTTAGTTACATAGGAATTTTGTTATAGTTATTTCATTGTTTTTATTCTGATAAGGAAAGTACGTGCTCATGCTATTTATAAAGATGTTTGGATTTGACATCAAGTCCAGTGGTGAAATGCTGGGTCACCCTGGTCATAGCTTAGCTTATTTTAAAAGTGACTATGACTGAGCAGTTTAGTCTTAGGATCTCAGAGTACCTCATTTTCATTTTAGTGAACTGGAAAGGACTGGGTAAAATCCAAGCTGATCAGATCAAGTCCAAGTGCTCCATGTGATCAAGCTCAGCTCTTGTGAGCTGGTGAGGGATATGCAGAGATATCCAGACATGGTTGTACACACCTGGAATCCCAGCATGCAGATGTCAGAGCAGGAGGAGCTTGACTTTGAGTGCAGCTCAGACAACATAGTGAGACCCTGTCTCAACAAGTCACACTTTCTGTGCTGCGAGTTTTCTGTCACCCTGATATAGCTAGAGTTACCTGAATGGAGCACACTTGAGTAGAGAAAATGCCCCCTAAAGTATGTCTGAACGGCATTTTTCTTTCTTAAATAACTTATTTAAATTCATTTTATGTGCATTGGTGTGAAGGTGTCAGAGCCCCTGGAACTGCAATTACAGACATTTGTAAGATGCCATGTGGGTGCTTGGTATTGGACCTGGGTCCTCTGGAAGAGCAGCCAGTGCTCTTAACTGCTGAGCCACCTCTCCAGCCCCAAAGGGCCTTTTCTTAATTGGTTATTGATGGGGGAGGGCCCAGCCCATTGTGGTGGTGCCATTCCTGGGCTAGTCTAGGTTCTATAAGAAAGCAGGCTGAGTAAGCTATGAGGAGCAAGCCAGTAAGCAGCAATCCTCCATGACCTTGGCATCAACTTCTGCCTCCAGGTTCCTGCCCTGCTTGCATTCCTGTCCTGACTTCCTTCAGTGATGGACTACAATGTGGACATGTGAACCAAATGAACCCTTTTCTCTCCAACTTTCTTTCAGTCATGCTGTGTCATCATAGCAATTGCAGCCCTAAGACACACATAAAAAAGCTTATCTGTCAATATGCAAATTGTTTTCTTCTCACCATCTGGAATCTAGTCTGTCTATTAATATCTTTTTAACAGGAAAAGAATTGTTTATTTTTGATGGTTAATTGTTTATCTTACCAATTTTAAATATCATTAAACTTCATTTTTTGCAATTTTTTTGTATATGACAGTGTGTTGGTTCAGATGAATATTAGCTGTAGACTCATGTTTGAATAATTGGCCCCCAACTGGTGGAAATGTTTGGAAAGATTAGGAGGTGTGGCCGTGTTAGAGGAATTGTGTCACTAGAGGGAAAGCTTTGAGGTTTCAAGACTAACACCGTTTCTCATGGGTCTCCCTCTGCTTCCTGTTTATGGATAAGGATGTAAACTCTCAGCTGCTGCCTCAATACCGTGCCTGCTTGCCACACTATCCACAATGATGGTGATATACTCCTATTCTTCTGGGACTTTAATCCCCAAAGACATCCTTCCTTCAATAAGTTGCCTTGGACATGGTGTTTTGTGACAGCAATAGAAGTTAGTACCAGAAGTGGGGTATTTGTGTGACAGATATGGTCATGCTTTTACTTGGAAGAATGTAGAAGACTTTGGGGAGGAGGGTGGAAAGTTGGGCAGTGGGTCACACGCCTGTAGTCCCAGCACTTGAGATGCAGAGGCAGGTGTATCTCTGAGTTCTAGGCCAGCCTGGTCTACAGAGTGAGTTCCAGGACAGCCAGGGCTACACAGAGAAACCCTGTCATGAACAACAACAACAATAATAATAAAAGACGAAGACAACAATGATGACAAGGACTTTGCTTCTTTGGACTAGAATAGTTGAGCACTGTAAGGAGTGCTGAATGTGCCACCAGTGCTGAGAAAAATGCTGACTGTGGAGGTTTAGCTCAGGTGGATTCTGAGGGGAGCAGTATTAGCAGCTGAGCTTGAGACCATTCTTGTGACACTTTGGTAAAGAACAACTTTCCATCCTTGTCCTAAGACTGAACTGACCAATAATAGACTGAGTTTCTTGGAGATTTCAAGACAGTCTAATACTGACTCTGTCGTGTGGTCACTATGCACACCTACAATGAAAAAGAGCAAGAGTGGTAGAAATACATACAAAATGTACAGTTTTAGGAGAAAATGAGCATCTGGAAATGTAGTGTTGAAGATGTGGCTTATAATGAAAGAGATAAAGAAATGCCTGATATCAAGGTGGAATAAAGGAGTGGTGCCTTCAGAGCAAGACCCCACCCAGCCAAGCTTCCAACTTGTGTAAAGACCTAAGGAATTCAACAGCTACAGACGTGGTTCAAGGAAGCCAGGCTCCATCCTACACAGGCAGCCAAACTTGCCAGTGTCATCCCTGTGCTTCTGAATTCAGAGCCATGAAGGATAAAAGAATAAAGGGGTTGCTGAGTCTTCTTTCTAGGTTAAGGAAAACCACTGAGATCCCCAAGATGTTAGCGGTGCCGAAACCATGCCCTTAATCCCAGCACTGCTAAAGAGAGTTACAGACAGGGAGGAGAACCAGCTCAAGAGAGAGAAGTGTCTTGCAGTTTGCAAAGCTGGAAGGGCAGAGCCATCTAATCCCTTTGGCTTCTGACACAGGCTGTAGGATTTGGAGTTTTCCCTGCTGGGCTTTGTTCTTGCCTTGGTCCAGTATTTCCTCATTCTGCCTCCTTTTCTCCCTTTTGGAATGGCGATATATATTCTGTGTCATTGTTGGAAGTAGAGATATGCCTTTTGGTTTTACGGGAGCTTGCAGCTGAGAGATTGACTTGATTGGCTGGCATTAAGACTATGGGGAGTTTTGAAGTTGAACTAAATGCATTTTGCATTATGATATGGTCATGGGCCTTTGGGAGCCAGGGAGTGGAATGTGCTGATTTGAATGAGAATGGCTCTCATGGATTTGTCCCACAGTGGGTGGGACTGTTTGGAAAGGATTGGAAGGTATAGCCTTCTTAGATGAAGTATGTCACTGGGGGTGGTTTTCAAAACACTCCCAGCATTCCCAGTTAGCTCTTTCTGACTCTTCCTTGTAGATCAAGATGTGAGTTTCCAGATGCTGCTCTAGCTGCCTGCCGTTATGCCTTTTCTTCCCCATCATCATAAACTCTCTCCCTCTGGAACTGTAAGACCATGTACACGCGGTGTCTTCTTGGTCATGGTGTTCGTCACAGCAGTGAAAAAGTACAGATACAGACACACAGAAAAGCTGCTTGAGATTCAGGTTCTGATTTAGGTGGCATCTATGATTCTGAGGTGGCGTTGATCCAGAGGTGGCATTGGTCCAGTGGGCTTCACAGACAGTCTTATGCCCAGTGCTGTGACTGGGCACTGGGTTGGAAGGCTCAAGAACCAAGTAGACACGTTAGGGGTGGAGATGAGCTGTTTCTCCGTGGTGCCAGTTACACAGAGGCATTGTTTCCCACGTGATTTCCGCCTGCCGATTCCATTGGTCAGCACGAACAGCTGTGAGACGGTGACTTGAATACCTTTAGTGAAGTGTTCATAGTCAAGGGAGGATTCATGCTCACAGTTGGAGAGTTTTGAATATGAATTCAACACTTCCATTATTTATTCCCCATATTAATTCCAAAGGTAACCTTGGAGTCATCTTTTTATTATCAACAAGCTTCAACGTTAGCATGGTATTTCTGCAAATGGATGAGATCATGGATTTCATACTAACCTACTAAGAGCCAGTTACTAGCTGTGTGGCCTTGGGTAAGAAATGACAATCCAAGCCTCATTTCGCAATCTGTGACAAGATAGAAGAGACCATCTGCATGGCGTCAGCAAATATGATCATGTAGCATTGTTATGCAAGGACTTTGACCTTTCAGGAGCTGGTATTAAAGTCATGATTTAGGTGAGCCTTGGCAACCTTACAAGCGATCATGTGCCTGCTGGTGCTTTTTAGTGATATCTGTCATCGATGATTCCATGGAGATGAGCTCCCGTCAGTCATTATCAGGACAGCTGGAGAGAAAATGGGGAAGACTCTGCAAGCACAGTCAGGCTCTTGTTATTGGTCTATGTTTAGATCCAGGTGTGGTGACTCATGCCTTCAATCCCGGCCCTCAAGAGGTAGAGTCAAGGAACTCTCTGTGAATTTAAAACCAACCTGGTCTACATAGCAAGTTACAGGACAGCCGTTAATAAATACACAGTGAGAGCCTGTCTTCAGACTCAAGCAGGGGGAGGTGCTGAAGGGATGGCTCATTGCTCTTAACCAGACGTCCCAGATTTGATTCTTAGCACCCACATTATGGCTCACAACCACCTCTAACTCCAGTTCCAGGGGATCTAACGCCTTCTTCTGGTTTCATAGGAAATTACATGCACGTGGTGCACAGACATATATGTAGGCAAAGCACTCATATACCTAAAGTTTTAAAATGAGGGGAATATTGACTATATTTATCTAAAACTTTTTTTCAAACGGCTTTGAAACTGGAAAGGGTGCACACTGTGGACAAATTAAATGGCACACTTTAGTTAACTGTATTTGGAAACCTTTGCTACCACTAAAAGTTTTACCTGAAAAATCGTTGCAGTGTGGCAGGCACTACACCTCTAAATGTGCTTGCTTGTACCTTTAAAAATAACTTTATGCAATTATAGGAAGCATTTCTTGGTGTTGCAAGATAGGGTGGAAATACAGGGGGGACAGCTTATTTTGGAACAAATATTATTGCCTTGAAACTTTGCCAGTTCAAGCTGGGTTCTTTGGAAGACCAGACCTCCTGTTTTCTGGCTCCAAAGTGTATGGGACATAAGTAACCATTTACTTTGTCATTAGAATTCAGCTGTTGGTCTCTCTCTCCTCTCCTTCTCCCCCCCCCCCTCACTCCTTTCCTTCCCACTTCCCTCTGCATCTGTCCTGAAGTGCAGTGTCATTTTCACGCTGTTTCCCTCACTGCCTCGTTACTCTTCAGTTGGTGGAGATGGATGATACATATTATATATGTGAAGGATTAACTAGCTTGCCCTTTGTCCCAGGCAGTCTGTCTTCTGTGTTTAATCAGTTCTTTACGCTGCCGGGTTGGGGAAGAATCACAAACTTTATTTATTACCCTTGAAGCAGCCAAAATGAAGTATGTAGTCCAAATTCTAACTTTGGTTGTTTGAGAAAAACCACCCTAATCATCGAGATTAAGACTCTATGGTATCTGGCAGGGAGGTTTTTATAATTTGAAATTTAGGATTTTATAAAATGACATTTTGTTTTTTGTGGTGTTTTTTTGTTTTTGTTTCTTAAGACAAGGTTTCTCTATGTAGCCCTGGCTGTCCTGAAACTCACTCTGAAGATCAGGCTGACCTCAAACTCACAGAGATCTGCTTGCCTCTGCCTCCCAGGTGCTGAGATTAAAGGTATGCGGCACCACCACCTGGCAGCAAATAACAGTTTAATAAATTACTTCTATTGGCCTTGAAAATATTAAACATGCTTCCATCCCTTAAACCACAATTGATGGGGAGAATGAGTAGGAAGATGGTTAGCTGTTGTTTTCTCCAGTCGGCAAGGACCCTCTCTTGCTTCTTTCTTCCTAGGACCCTAAAGCAGCTCATATTGTCAATGGCTGCTGAATTTTATTGTGTTCTGAGACAGGGTCTCCCAGGCTAGCCTTCTGCTCCCTATGTAGCTGGCGATGACCTTAACTCTGATCATCCTATCTCCAGCTCCTGAGCTCATATGTTACTGTCAGCACACCTGTTCATGCCATGCTGGGGATCGAGCACTCGGACTTCCCTGCCTGCTCCCTAGGCAAGTAGTCCGTCAACTCGGGCTCCATCCTCAACCCATAAAGTTGACTTTTTAACAGGATAGCTGGAGATTTGTTCTCTCTAAACAGGCTCCAACCCAGAGCCCAGGGAGGCTGGTCATCTGGAACTCCGGAGTAACTCAGTTTTTATAGTACAGTTACAGTGAGTTGTTCATCCAAAGTGGCTGTTTGGAAATGTTTCCGCCTGCTCTACAGCAGTGCTGCCGAGTGAGTTGACTCAACTTCATGCTGTATTGCATGTCAACACTTAATCATTACTGATTGGAACCATTTGCTTTCTCAAGCCCAACCTAAGAAAGTCTCTCTTACAGATTTTTTTTTTGTAAGTCCAAGCCATCTACCATCACTTTTAATTAAAATAATTTGCTTATTTTCTTCTTTAAGAACATTTTTTGAGATACTGAAAATTAAACTAAGGAAGCTTCACTTAGGGTCTCTGCTTAAGAAATATTTGTGAGTAAAGAATTTTTTTGTTGAGATATTTAAACTGATAAAAATACTATAATTTTTTTTAGCTCAGTCCCCAGGACCAGCAGGTGTCCTCTGACCGTAGTGCTCACACCCTTGTGTGTGGGTCTGCAGACACACGTACTTAGAAGCATCATTTGCACACCGTGGCTATTAGGTTGACTAATATACTAGGATCCACAGGATTTCTGGAAATTTCCTGATTTTCTTGAATTGATGACTAATGCTTGGACTGCCAGTGTCCTTCCCTGAGTTCCTGCAGATGTGTTCTAACTAACATTCTTCTCTCAGATACATGTACTCCTTTGAACTGTTCTCTACCTCCAGTTCCCTTGTATCCAGGTGAATCTCTTGGTTGTTCCGGCTCTCTCAGAACTCAGGCTCACAGGCAAACGTTCTGTTGGTGCTCCCCCCCCCCTCCTTTTTTCCCCCTTTCATCTAATTGTCCCTGTTGTGGCTGCTCTATGATTGGGAAGGCTATATCCGACACAGGGAGGACAAAATGGGCGGATACAGCCTGCTGGAGCCCAGCCTCTCCTGTGGGTGGAAAGGTGAGTAGCGCCAAATTCACTTTTTCTGTTTTGTTTGGTTTGTTTCTCTGGGTAAGTGTCCCCAGAAAGACTGCCTGTCCCCTGCTAAGGACACTGTTTCTGTCTCCTTCACTCTCTTCTCGCTTCAGGAAAGGAGTTACTCCTTTGATCTGTTCTCTACCTCCAGTTCCTTTGTCCCCACATTCCCTAGCTTTTGGAACTCTGAAAAAATGTTTTTAATTTTCTTGTCACCTTCCTTCTCCAGACACTTGTTTCTGCCCTCCTCAATCAGCCACCATTTATCTGGCTGCTTTGCATTTTCCAGAGTTTGGTCATGCTGTCTCTTCTGTGCACTCTTTCTCCCCCCAAGTTCCTGGTGGAGCTTTGTTGTCCCAGTCACATTCCAGCTGCATTCTCTTCATAATGTATAGCCACCATTTGCATTTAATAACAGCACCACGCTGGCTTCCCCAACTGCAGCCAAACTGCCTCACACTGCCCACGAGAATTTTTGAAATCTGTAAATCAAGAAGAGATTTGGAGGGCATGGAGGAATGGCTCAGTGGTTAAGAGCACCGCCTTCTCTTCCAGAGGACTGAGGTTTGAGTCCCAGCACCCACATGACAGGTCACAACCATCCAAAACTGTAGTTCCATAGGATCCAGTGGCCTCTTCAGGTATACAGCTATACACACGGACAAAACACCCATATGTGTTTTTTTTAAAAAAAAAAATTCCTTTTTTTTTTTTAAAAAAAAAAGATTTATTTATTTATTTATTAGGTATACAGGGTTCTTCCTGCACATATCCCTGCAGGCCAGAAGAGGGCACCAGATCTCATTATAGATGGTTGTGAGCTACCATGTGGTTGCTGGGAACTGAACTCAGAACCTCTGGAAGAACAGTCAGTGCTCTTAACCTCTGAGCCATCTCTCCAGCCCCTAGATAGATCTTTAAAAAGAAGAAGAAACTTGGTACCCAGAATAGTTGAGTGAATAGCATAGCCCTCCATGATGGGACATCATCTAGGTATATCTAAAAATAAAGCAAGAAAATGGTTCCTCTGTTAAGTTCATCAACAGAGTTTGGACTTTATGATGATGACCAGATATCAACACTGTCATTTCTGTTATCGGAAGTGTCTAATATCAAATGTGCCAGTGCTGATGGCATGGCATAGAGCTTTTGTTGAGGTGGATCCTGGAGATCATTTCCCCTGCCAAGATTTATATATAAATAATATTTGATCACCTGCATACAACCCCACCCCGTGTTGCATATAATTTTTCAGTTGTTTTTGTCTTACTCAGTATTTTCTAAGAAATATGTGGGGTTGGGTTAGATGATTCCTCAAGCCTACCTGGAATCCTGAAACACAGAATTCTCACATTTTGAATATTGCACTGAACTAAAGAAAGGGATTTGCCAATAGAATGGGATAAAGCACAAAGTTTTTCCTGTATCTCTGGTTCTGTGATTTTAATGAAATCAAATCAGCGTTTTTTGCTCCCTCTGTGAAATACTTATTCTCTATCTATTTGCTTAACAAAATCATACTGTAACTACCCTATGATTTTATTTTCTTAACATTTAGAAAGGAGTGAAGTCGGAGAGGATGAATTCCTCCACAGAGTTGTTTAGGTTCAGTTGACATTTTAATGTGGGTTGAGTTTGAACTTGAGTGCCACACACATTTCTGCAGCTGACTCCTGGCCTCTCACTGGTGTACCACTTTTCCCACCACAGGAGTCTACCAGGCCAAATGTTGACATGAACCTGATGTTGAAACTGCATTTTATCTCCTGGGCTGAGTCTATGAGGTCATGGAGACCCACAGTATTGATAGCATGTCTCTAAAGAATAGAGAGCCCAGGACAGCTGAGAGCAGTGGGGGAACGCTGTGTAACGTGAATGCTTTTAACCCAGTTATTGAACTTACTAAGATCTTTCTGCTCTGCTCTCTCCCCTCTGCTCCCCTCCCTTCCTCTCTCTCCCCTCCCCTCTCTCCCCTCCCCTCTCTCCCCTCCCCTCTCTTCCCCTCCCCTCCCCTCTCGTCTCCTACCCTCTCCCCTTATCTTCCTTTCCCTCCAGTGTCACTTGGACAGTAAAAGTTAGGAGAAAACAAAAAAGGGAGTTAAATGACAAAATGTCTGTGACCACAGGGAGCTAATTGAAAATGTGGTATTTTCCTTGAGCAGGGTTCCTGTGAACACACTGCTATTTTCCCATGGTGTCCTCCACTCTCATGTATTGTCTTGAGCTCAGCACCCTCATAGCTGCTTCTCCTGTCTTGTAGACATGCTTGCTGACTCTCCGGTTTCTGCCATGTACTGAGCCATCACCCACAATCCTCCCTACCACCTTTCCAGAGCAGCACCCCACCCAGCCCAGCAGCACACATGTGCCTCACGCCCCCTTCATACAGTTTCTGCCGCTGGAAATCAGGTCTTTCTGCTTGTACAGCATGCACTTCAAACTGACTCATTGCCCCAGCCCTCACTTCATTTTTTTATTCATAAAATCGTGGGATGTTTATGGAGGATTCTAGAGGACAATGAATTAAAAACCTATTTCTAACACACAGCGTTTCATATAAAAGCAGGATAGCGTTCAAATATTGGTTTCATTTAGATACTGAATTAGTTTTGTCAACTTAACAAGATACGAAATCACCTAGGAGTCCAACTTTAGGCACACTTGTGAGGATTATCCTGTTTAGATAAGTCTCTGTCTGTGCCTGTGTGAGATGTTCTTTATTGGGTTCATTGAGTGATCAAACCCATCCTAACCAAGGGCAACACTATGCCCTAAGCTTGAGTCCTATACCACATAAAAAGGAGAATCAAGCTAAGATCATGCATTTGGCATTTGTCCTGCTCCCTGACTTTCGGTGTAGTGTGACCACTACCTAAGCTCTGCTGCCTTGATTTCCCTGCCATGAAGCACTGTGCCCTTGAATTGTGACCCTCGATAATCTCTCTGCTTCTGGTGGGTATCTTAGCTCAGCAGCAGAAGCTGGGTACTGGTCCCCATTTCCAAACATAGCGAGATGGTTTTTTAATATGTGTTTGTTAATGACTGTAATAGGTAAGTAGCATGAAGCTTCCCAAAGCACTCTAGTATTGGGGTGACTGGGTTTCAGGCCTGCAATGTTCATCTTTGCTAGGCTTTCAGGGGACTTTGTTTTTGTTCTAATCAAAGTGACTTTGACCAGCCCCCCAACAGTCAAACCAACCTGTGACTAATGTTCCCTATGTGTTGTGTCCCTTGTAGGTGCTGTGGTCTTTAGAGTTGGGTCACTGGATTTCTGAGGAGCCCTTTGAACTCTCTCAGTCCTTCCCTGCAGCTCCGGTGAGTCAGCACTGTGCGGTGCGGGGGAGATGCAGTGTGGTGATTTTAGAAAACACCTTGTCTTAGGTTAAGGGTGGTCTCGCTCAGACTAAAAGGATGTCGCCCTAGAAATGAGTGCCTCTGTTGACTGATTTGTGAGCTCATGTGGGAACACTTGTAAAGCTCAATGAGAAACGTCACCGTGGAAAGGCTTGTTCACTTACGCTGGCAGTCCAGATTCGGGAAACTGAACTGGGGGGGGGGGGAGGTTGCTGCACGTTCATTGCTAACTTGGGCTATAAGGTAAGACCTTTCTCCAAAAGAAAAAAGAAAAAAATAATAATTTAATTATGAAAGCCTGTGGGATTCTAGAAAACAAATTTTAAAAATAAAAGACAACTATTAAAACTAATGCTAATACAGATAAAATTGACAGGTATAAAAATCATGGCCTGCCAGCATTGTGATGTGGTCTTAGTCTGAGGTTTGTCCTAAATTCTACCTTTATGGACTCTTAAGTATTCTAAACAATTGCCAATTAAATTCTGACTTCTCTGATATTAAGGTTTGACTGGAAACAGGGCTATACAGAAGTTGGCTTTTGTTCCCAAACATGTTGTCCGGTTTGGGACAGTTTATCGTTTGGGAAGATGAGTCTCTGAAAGGCAGTGGCCGTTCTGGCTGTCCCCGGTGCTCTTACGTAGCTGTCCAAGTGGCCCTGTGCCGGGGACCCAGCAGGAAGCTGAACTCTGCCCCCCAGTCGCTCAGTCATCTAGCTCTCTGCATTGTTTTGTTTTCATTTTTGAGATTACTGTTTTGATTTCCTTTCAACTTTGTAAATGTTTTCTTAAGAACAGAAAAAAATATTCTTCCCAGTAAGTTTGTTTGTTTAAAGTACTGTGTAAGGAGCCGAAGTATAAAGTAGAAGCCCGAATTCCTCCCGTTCTCTGACCTGAGAGAGTGTATATAATTCTGAGCCATACAGGAGGTTTGCCTTTGGAATTCTTCTTCCTGCCTTCACGAGAGACTGATGTAAATGCAGAGTGCTGTTCTGGGTCTACCACCTCACTTCCTGTCATTGTGGTCCTTCAGGAACCTTGCTGCTGTCTGAAGCTGTGGGATGTTGTTCTGGTGTCAGATGTTTTAACTGGGTACAGAGCCATGTTGGCCCCATCGGTGTTCCCTAAATGTAATAATAGAAGCAGCGGTCAGAAAGCAGGGAAGAGTTCTTTACTCTGGAGTTAGTTGGTAGGAAATGAAGCATGGCAGAAGTGAGGGTGCCTTGGCCACCCGCGTCTGCGGATTGACTGGAGCCCAGAGCAGTGTGTGAGGTTTCAAGGCTGCCTGAAAGAAAATGGGTTAGAGCAGTGTTTCTCAACCTGTGGGTCACAACCCCTTGGGGGTTAGCTTATCAGATATCCTGCATATAAAATACTTGCATTAGGATTCATAATTGTAGCAACAGTTATAAAGTAGCAATGAAATAATTTTAGGTTGTGGGGGTTACCAAAATATAAGGAACTGTATTAAAGGACCGCAGGATTAGGAAGTTTGAGGACCATGGGGTTAGAGAAATGTAAAAAACAAAGCCAAACCAAATCTGGACAGAGAAGGGCAGATGGACAGGTAAGGAAGGCACCTGAGAAACTGCATCTCACCGCTTTGTGCAGGTGCTCATTGATAGAGACAGCACTCTGCAAGCTTCCGAGAAGTTAGGACACGAGGAATTAGGGTTCAACAGTTCCAAGCATCGAGTTGTGTTCTAGAACTTTCTAAAAGCCTCTGGTGATACTATGAGCAGGACAGTTTGATTTTGCTTTCTCAAACACTTCTTCGGTTTTGTCTCAAGTGGGATGGTTTCCCTCAACCACAAAAATCAAGACTTAGTTTCATTTTCTAAAACATATCTTCTTAAACTAGGGGGCAGATCTTTGGGATAGAATACACGAACCCAGCGGTGAGGTCTCGTCACCATGAAATAGTGTTTTTTTCACTAAAAGCAATCTTCCTTGTCATGAGGCATGGGGTTTGTTTTTGTATGTGACACCAAAGAACAGAATTGTAAATGTTATCGTAAAAATTAAACGTAATCACCTCAACTAATAAGTTATATTTAATTACTAAAAATACCTTCATATTTATCAGCCAGGCAGAAAACAAAATAGTACAGTCTCCACATACACCAACGCAGCACCCGCTTGGTGGGAATTCCAGAGAGGTGGGCATTTTCACCATGTAGGAAGTAATATCCAGCCGTTAAAAACTAAGCCGTCGAAGATGGGTAAATGTGTTGTTTTCAAATGAAAATGTAAGGCACCTAAGAGGAAAACAATGCACTGTGCTCCTCCAGATATTAACCTGAATACTCGCTGCCGTGGTGAGGGATACAGTCTGTCACCGTGACGGCTGTGCTGCACATCCCTACAATCTATACGTGTGCTCGGAGGTGATCCCAAGATTATCTTCTCTAAGTTCTGCTTTCCAGTTATTGACGATGAACTCTCACGTAACGTCCTTCCTGTGGCAGTCGGCATGCTGTTCCTCTGGTTCTCAGCCTCAACGCCACCTTCCCCAGGTGTTTCTCTGGACCACGGTGCCTTTGGGTTGCCTTGAGTTGGCTATTGGTGCAGGCTTAAGTGTTGTGCTTCAGTCTGGCACACGGAGATCCTCCCCACCCCCGGTAGCACCTCCTGCTGGAGAAAGGAACTGCTGTGCATTGGTGTTTCTCAGTGCTTTGGGTTAATCTTTGGACACAGTACGCTCTTCTGGGAGTATAGGAGGCGTTTAGAAATCTGCCGGCCGAATCATCATGGTTGTGGCCTTGAGCGAGTAGCCGGACCCCTTCCAGTAGTACCACTTGATACCATTGAACTTATTCGTGCTCTGCTTTTGTGGATAGTACTGTCCGTTCAGGTTGGAAGGACCACATGCATCAAACCACCATCCTGTGAGAGTGAAGCAGAAGGAATTAGGAGTGGGTGGTGGCACCTGTGTCAGCATGGGGAGGAGGGCTCAGGTGTGCTCATCAGTTTTCGGCTTCAAAGAAGGTGCATACACACCCTCACGGTGTAAGAAGAGCCACACTGATTCCTCACTCCCCAGACACACACTTCACACCTGTGCAGTCACAGTTTTATTGTTGCATGTGTTCTTACACACTTTCTAGCTCCTTTTGTGCAGAAGCCTTGCAACATGGAGAAATGTTGGTCAGTGCTGTGCGAGAAGCCTGTCTGTCGTCCATGACCACATTGGTGGGGTGAAGACATGGTGAAACTGGAGGTATATATAGGAGTCTTCACAGCAGGATGGACCAAACGACTCCCACTCCCCTCCATCACATTGTTTTGGTTGGAATAGAAGCCAAGTGCCCAGTGCTCCATGGAGCTAGGGAAAAAGAAACTTTAAGGCTATAAGGAAGAGTGCTAAGGGAGAGTCAGGCATAGCAAGGACCTTCTTCATGGTCACTCCGGATTCCACAAACAGGAGCAGAGTTGGTAATAGGATTTGCCATGTGAAGCAGTAACGTGGGTGGTGTACTAATCTGAATTCATCTCTAAGCCTCAAGTGGAAAAGACACCGATTACATGAGATTACGTGATAGTATTCATGTTTGTCTTTAAATACAGAAAACAATGACAAGAATTGATAGTAAAGAATGTAGATGAAATACCAACTGAGAGGCTATCTCAGGGCAAGTGGGACACAGTAGGGCAGCTTCTCTAAGTTCCTATAGAGTGCAGCTGTTTTCCTGGACCCTGCTGGCTGGAGACAGTCCTAGCTGGTGATTCTGATAAATGGAGGTCTATAAGAAGACTCTGTGTTGTACAAAACCCTTGGAAGGTTGAGAAGTGTCAGTAACAGATCTGCCTTAACCTTCAGGCGCCATCCATGCCCCATCCTGCAGATGTCTCCTCCACAGGCCAGCTTCCCCACGGGCCCGCCCATGGCTTGGAAAGTGGCCTCTTTTCAGCCCAGACCTCCCATTTTCCTTCCCTGGCTGCTTGCCTCCTCCCCAGCTCCATTCTCAGCCCCTAAATCTTGAACTAGGTAAATAAATAGATTGTGTCCTTGGTTATGAGGCAGTTCTCCTGCTCTCTGGAGTAGCAGCACACGGGTGGTCTGGAAACAGCCAGCCTCTCCAGAGAGGGCTCAGTGTGGGAATGGCAGCAGGACTTGGGACTAAGTGTGACACAGCCCCAGAACCCACCGCCCTTGTCATTGATGTTAAAGTGGACTGTTGCAGCGAGGTGAGAGCGTCTGCCCCTTCCGAAATGAGTTCAGTAGCATTCTTTCCTTTAATTACAACCAATGGGGACAACTCATGCCACCAAGTGGCCACTTTGTTCTCCCATGAACCCCAGGGTCCTAGTTCTTCTGTGGAATTTTAAGCTCTGAATTTCATTTCATTTTTGCAAGTAAATCTTCTTGTTACTGTTGACAGAGGATTCTTGCCTGACGAGTACATGTGAGTCAAGCTTAGGTCTTTTTCTTATCTTAGCAGCAACCTACCTTTTTTATTTTTTAATTAAATTTTATTTATTTATGGTTGGTCATGCCGCAGCATTGCTGTGGCGATCAGGAAATGACTTGGGAGAAGCAGTTCTCACCTTTCGCCACGAGGCACCCAGGGATCAAACTCAGGTTGTCAGTTGACAGCAAGCACCTTATGGGCTGAGCCATCTCCCAGACCTGAGCTAGAGTTTCTTACCAAACTGAAACTCATGAGTTCAAGCCCCAGCACAGGGATTGAGGAGCACACCATATACTCCGCTTTTCCCAGGGATCCTAGAGACCTGAGCACAGTCTTCGTGTTTATGTGTTAGGTCCCTTACCCACTGAGCTCTCCCCTGCCCACTCTCTCTTGACAAGAAAGAGACAGCTGAGAAGTCCTTGACCGGATGTTCAATTACACAGAAATGAAGTGAGATGGAGCTAAACCATCCCCCTTTCATCTGGTCAGTGAGCACCGCCTCTGGAGAGCTCGCTGGATATCACATATCCACTTAATTTCCCGGGCTCACTCCAGAGAGTCCTGAGAACACACTGTTGGCCTAGTGACAGCTCCAGCTCCATGTCGTTCTCACTTCACACATAGGCCAAAAGGAGAAAAAACAGTGTACTGACATCCAGCTAGCATGTCTTCTCATGAAAGAAAGGCCACTGTCCCCATGCCAGTCTGAGCGCCACACGGCCAGTCTTCTAGGCTCTGCAGTTGCTCCTTGCCAACACAAATAGGAAGAGTTGCCTACCTCCCGTGAGCATCTGGGAACACTTGCAGATGCATTTGTCGTTGTCCGAATCCTTTGTGCTAAAATCACTTCCTGGCTGGCTGATGCTGCTTATTTTGCCTGCGGTGCCTGTAAGTCCCGTAAGGTGAATCCTGGAACGTGCAAAGGAAAAAATAAAAACTGTCACTGGCTGGGGTTGTTGATTCACCGTAGTGGAAAATTTCTCATGGTGAAGAATTCCATTCTACAGAAGGCACTCGGGCCGGCTAGTGCACTCCAGTGCCTACTCTGTACAAAATATTTTGCACTGGTATAAACAGGAACCAACTTATCATCAAACCCTCCGACCAAGAGGGATATTTTCGTGACGACTTCAACACATTGCTGCATCAGTATCAGCAGGGATTGGTGGGGCTTTGTATTCATTTTCCTAGTGCCTCCAGATAAATAGAAGCAGTGGTGGGGTGCGAGGGCGAGGGGGGACTGCAGCACAAAGCGGTGTCCCTACAGACCCCTCACCACAGTCCCTGTGGAATGGGTTCTGGAATGCTGGAATGCCCGGATACCCTCTCTGTGTTCCGAATGGGTGGGAGTTAGGATGGAGAGACTAGGAGATATAGAGCGGGTCTTGAGTCTGGGATAGATCTCCGGTGCTGTATAGAAAGTAAATCCTTGCAGCTGCTTTGCCTTGATTCTGAATGCTGGTATAGTAAACTGGTCCCTGTTAGGAAGGGAGTCAGAGTCAGTGCTCAGACACCTGATCATAGCCAAAGTGTGGCTGGCAGCAGGCAACTGTGCCAACAAGGGAAGTCTAAGAAAAAGGACAAGCGTAATCATTTGTTTGTTTAATGTTTTGGTTTTGAGACAGGGTTGCACACTATAGCTCACGATGGCCTAGAACTCACCGTACAGTCCAAATTGACCTTGAACTTGTGGCAGTCCCCTGCCTAAGCCTCCCAAGTGCTGGACTTAGACACGTATAGCATGCCCAGTTAGAACATACAGTTCTGTAGACTATTATATCACTGTTGCAAACTGCCTGTGGGCAGAGGGTGCACGGCAGGCCAGAGCTGGGTTTCACATGGTAGCGAGGCTGCAAGGATGTCATGTTGGTGCCTTGGCATGCCAGTGCCCAGCTCTGGGAGACGAGCATGCTAAACGCCATGACATGATGAGATCTAGACAGAAGAGGCTCTGCGCCGACTTGCCATAAGGGGAATCCCTGCAGTGGTGACTGGGGAGTGTCCTTTGAGCCCCTAAACGTACTCTTCTTTGTAAAACTTTCTGCCCTTGCCAACAAGCACCTTGGGATTCAGTTGTCAGAATCTCATGTGGGACAGGCAGAGAGGAGGGACCACTGTCCAGGGCTCTGCCACAAGTATATACAGTGAGTGCTCATGGCAGACCCAGGACACCGGATGCAGTGTGTGGAATCCTAGCTCTTTGGTATTTGGGATTCTGAAACACGTTTCTTTCCGGTCCTTCTCCTTAAGCCTAGACAGGCCGGATATGTGCTACCCCACAGCAGCCCCCCCTTAAGGCTTGTCTTCCTTTTCATTCTCTTGTCTTTGAAAGGTCAATGCTCAGGGGACTCATTAAGTGTCCCCCAAAGGCAAGTAATATAAGAGAGAAAGCTATTTTTATTAGTCTGTATTTGAAAGGTTGTTCAATTTTAAATCCTTTGGAAGCCTACCAGATACAAGCATTTTTTCAAATTTGTTATTAAGAACAGCCATGAACTGGCCATGACAGTGCCCATGCCTGTAATCCTAGCATTTAAAGGTGGAGGCTGGAGGATATGGAGTTTGAGGTCATCCTTGGCTACATAGAAAGTTCAAGACCAGCTTGGGCTCCATAAATCCTGGGGTGGCGGGGGGGGGGGGGGGGGGGGGGGGGGGGAAGGGGTCAGGCAGGCCCACCAAGTAATTATCCAATCGTTACATACCCCTTTCTTATACACTTTCCATTTCCTGCCTTTTCTCGTTGGCGAGAAGCAGTCAGGTGTGTGCCGCAGTCACTCTAAGCTGTATCATGCTCCACCCACCATGTAGTCACTCTAAGCTGTATCATGCTCCACCCACCGTGTGATCGTCCTGTTAATCACTGTAGCGAGTTTTTATAGAGAATTTGTTTTATATTTTCAAATAAATTAAGCCTCAAAACCAGCGGGTTTTCTTTTCAAATAGCATATTCAAACTGTGTTTGCATTTCCAAAGGAACCTCAGTTTAACATATTTTTATTATGTCAGTGTGCAAGGGTGCTGACCCATTTAGTAAATTCTCCTTATGTAAACAAGCTAATTCTTCATTTCTGTGTTTCTTTCATCTTTAAAAAAGTTAATTCCTCTATTGTAGATTCCTAGCTGCTGCCAGTGGAGGAAATGTTTAGTTTGGAGTTAGCACAATGAAAGAGCGAGTGTGTCTCAGAATCGTGACTGCTAGGCTCTGCGTTCAGGTGCGACCTGCTGGGGACAGGGACAGTGCATCTCCTCCCATTCATCTCCCCGCTCCAGAGAAGCCTGAGCTGTGCTAGAAGGTCACCAAGTGCCTCCCCAACTGTTCCAAAGTCACATTAGGCCTGGTCTGTTTTGAAAACAGCTTCTGAATCCTCACCCACTGTCTGTAAATAGCAGGCTGCTCTGGGCAGCACGTAGCTCTCAGGTCAGGCCCCAGACCCTGAGCCGGCTTCCCTGTGCTGTCCACTGTGACCTCCGCAGGACACCAGCCAAGGACGTCGTAGTCAGGCTTCCTCTCCACAGGCTTGGGCGCCACTGACGTGGAGGTGGCACTGTGGGCCATGGCTTTGTTTGTGGAGTGCCTGTTGTGCGTCACTCGCCCTCTGTGGCTTCAGTAGCTTTGCTACGTGCTCTGTGAAGAACACAGGCAACAGGTGCCCGCATTCTTGGGATGCCTGTGCTCAGCTGTGCTTCCATCTGTTTCTTTGGTGCTACCATCCCACCCTTCCTGCCCAAAACCCCTGTGGAACTTGGATTTGAGAGCACGCTGTACACACTGACGCCACAACCTCATGCGTGGCTCTGGTCGTCTTTGCTGATCCCCTCCTACCCATGCTCACAGAAGAGTGTGTAGTCAGGGCTGCCCGTGCCCTTGGAGCATTTGGTTACTGTTGTCAGATGGGGGGCTAGGGAGGAATGAGCCACTAAGGAGGCACCGGGACTCAGGTGTGCTTTCTGCTCTTTAATTTGGAATCAAACACAACTATTTAAACTTCGTGGGGTGGGGGGTGGGGGGTCCCTAAGTTAATACCTTTGGGAAGAAAACAGCATGTCTGCTGTTATACAAAATACATATCAAAGGGCTATTTTGTGCTCCCTAATTCTACATGGGGCTCTTAATTGCTTGCTGTCTGCCATGCACACACAGGAAAGCAACAGCTACAAAACCACCCTCACAGTTTCCTGCATGTTGTTTGACCACGGTTAGAAGTCTGTCTTCTGCCTATCTATCTCTCATCTGTCTCCTAGGAACTGAATAGGGAGTTATATTGCTAGAGTTTTTAAAGCTGGAGCAGTGCAGCGCCTCTAAGGGAGAGCTGTGCAATACGGAACAGTTCTGCATCGTGTTTGGATGAGCGTGGCTCTTAGTTTCTGGATTTTTCTCAGTGACAGCTTACTTACCTGTAGTTGAGCTCTTCACTGGAGAGGTAGAAGTGCTCATACAGCGAGTGTGCCTCGTTGCCTTCCCAGTCCTTCAGCTGGATCTTAAGCACATAGCGCTGCCTGTTGGTCAGCTGTGAGACAAACTCGTTCCCCAGCCAGTACTCTCCCAGAGGGCTCCCGAACCCCTGCAGCCAAGAGCACTTCAGTTAGCCTGATGGTTGTTCTTTGTGTCTGGAATCCATCTGCTTATGGTGCGGTCAGCAGATGCTACTCCCTACTAGAAATGTAAGGTCTTATACACAGGGACGATTTTAATTAATTTTGAAAGAGAGAGACAGAGAAACAGGGAACGGGGTGAATGTGTACCACAGTGTGTTTGTGGAAGTCACCAACACCTCGGGTGTTAGCTCTAGCCTTCCACCTGTGTCTCATTCACCACTGCACATACAAGGCTAACTGGCCACTGGGTTCTGGGGACTCATGTGTCTTTGTTTCTCCTTTTGGCATGGGGTTACAGGTGAAGGTCACCATGTCCAAGCTCTATATGGGTTCTGAGGATTCAAACTTAGGTAACCACACTTACATAACAAGTATTTTATGCATGGGTCATGTCCCCAGCTCAGGAAATAGATTTTTGATGTTGGTTTTTTTCAAGACAGGGTTTCTCTGTGGCTTTGGAGCCTATCCTGGAACTTGCTTTGTAAATCAGGCTGGCCTCAAACTCTCAGAGAACCGCCTGCCTCTGCCTCCTGAGTACTGAGATTAATGGTGTGCACCACCACTGCCCTGTTCAGCAAATAGATTTTTAAAGGTCAAGTTTAGGCCTGGAGAGATAGCTCAGTGGTTAAGAGTACTAGCTGCTCTTCCAAAGGACCCAGGTTCCCACATCGCTGCTTACACATATCTGTAACTACAGTCCCAGGGTTTCTGACACCCTTACACAGACATACATGCAGAGAAAACACCAATGAACATAAAATAAAAATAAATTTTTAAAACAGTCAAATTTAAGGAACTGAGCTGTTCTCAGAAGGAAACTGCTGTTAGAATATTTAAAGCCACTGACATGACCATGAGCAGAGATATAGTTGTAACCCTCAGCTAGGCACCCTGGGATGTAACTATAATAGTGATGTTTCTGCCATTAATTATTAATTAATTATGCTGTTAAGACATTAAGCCTCCAACAGAGCAGCTTGCCTGGGGTGCTTTGTATTATATTTCAGTTACTTTGGGGGAAAGTATTTTTTTCATGGTGGCTTAGCACGCCTCCTTACCTCTTTATATTCTTTCCACGTTCTCTGGAAATCAACGGTACCGTCTTCCCGGTGCTGGATGACTGTCCACCCACCTCCACTGGTGTCCATATCACAGTAGGCCTACAGGAAAAAGCACACAGTCATCACATGGTGAGCGATGGTGACCGTTGTTCTGAGGGGTAAATTGTCAGATTCTTAGAGTGTACTGGAAGCGTTTAGAATGGTGATGGTCGCCACGCAGCAGGGTTACATGACACCCGGGTGAAAAGTGGACTCCAGTCGTGGGCTCTGGCTAAAGAGTCCCACCCCAGAGTTGTTTTGGGGAGTGACTCCTTGTGATCAGGAGACTAGCAGATTCCCCTCAGATCCCACATCTGCAACACGTAGAAAACCAGAGACTTGTGTTCACAGCGTTGTCAACCCTCACTGCCAGCTACGTCCACGCTGTAGAGTTACTGCTCTGTCACTACAGTACCAACCTCTCGTCACATTCCCAGGCTCTGGAGCTGTGGGACTTCCATTGTGTGCAGAAAACGCCAGTTTATTGATGGATTCCTGCCCGTGAGGGCCTGGGGGTTCAGGAGTGCCAGCACCGTGTGACCCAGCTTGGCTAGGCAGCTTCGACACGGGGGTTTGCATTTAGGCTTCTGCACACATCCCTTGCTGCCTGTGGCATTTTTCCCCAGTATTTTATTTCTGCTTTTAAACTGCCTCAGTGGTCTTAAAAAATTTTGTCCAGAACACAAAATTCTTTGGACTTGCATGCTTAATTTCAACTCAGCTGGAGTTTTATTGTATAATTAAAAACCCTTGAAAATAAGATTATAATATTTTTCAATTATAAGATTACAGTAGTACCAAAAACAAAAGTTTTCCAGAAAATAAGATAATTTCCCTACAGCACACATGGTATGAATAGTAAGGTTCACAACCAGTTTCTTTGTTGAGTGTCTTGGTCTTTGCATACTAAGGAGACCATTTTTCCAGGGTTAGCCTAAATATAACTGCTCTGTATTTGTGAGTTAGGATCATAGGGACGAGAGCTAAAAGAGTCATGAGAGCCTCTCATCCTGTTTGTTTGTATTACCTACAAAGAACCAAGCCCCTAGGAGTCCATGTTGGCCCCGTCAGTGGGCTGCTTTGTTGAGGTGTCTGTCCAGCACCATTCTCCCTCTCCATGAAGACTCTGAGCTCATGTCACCTGCCCCACTGACACTGAGGTGAAACAAAGTTGTATTTACTTATAAGGAGATTACTTCCTCAGTAAAATCATACAAATGCATATAGCAGGTCTGCCCCCGGTTGCCGTCATGTACTGATGCTGTGTTTGTTAATTAGCCACCGTCATTTGTGTCCCTTGCATTTTCACCACCACTGCAAGCTCCGGACACGGTTGATTTAACACACCGATTCCTCTAGTCAGTTACCCAGCTGGTAGTGATGAGTAGGATTTGAGCCGTCATCCCTTTTCCATGACATCATGCTCATGCTGCCCAAAGCAGAAAAACGTGAACCTTTTGTCAATGGACGAAAAGTCCTTTAGCCCAGATCCATGCTGAATTCAGTTCATGAGGTCCTCCATCTTACTTGCCTGAATTCAACCAGCTGACCAGTGCTGTACCATTGTGTCAGTATTTCTTCTTAAAACTCCTTAGCACACTGATGAACCAGCTACACTAGGTAAGGACCCAGTGGTTGTGCACAGAAGTTAACTGCCCAGCATCCTGAGTGGATGTTGATAGATGGGAAGAAATGTTTGTAGTGAGCCCACTGTGTTCTAATAACATCTGATTCCGTGGTGTCAGAATCATTACAATGGAGGTAGTTGATGGATGGTATTTAAAGAAGTCTCTTTCCTCATTCTGCCCTGTGGGAGTCAGAAGCATAACTCCCAACTTTGAGGGTCACTGCTAGTACATAAATAAATTATGCGAACCATGTTTTTCTTGTCTTTGACTCCATTAGTGACCATGACAAAGTTACTAGAACATTCTCTTAATACTTTGTCCAGATTTTTAAGAAATGAAGAACAAAGCACTGTGGAAAACAGAGAATCACGGTTCACTGGGCTGTGAAATTTGTGCAAGAGATAGTATTCTAGTAGAGTATCCACATAGCCAGGAGATGCTCAGGGATAACAACAACAAGGATCAGACGAGATCTGAAAGGCAGTGGTACCCAGTCAAGGCATGCCCGCTTCCGTTACAACAAACCTGGAGGCGCTTAGTGCCTTTGATTTGCGTGCCTGGGCCTGGCACAAGGACCCAGAGCCTGAAGCTCTTCAGCAGTGATGCTTGAGTTAAGTGCTGTGCTCCAGCTTCAGGCCGTGCTGGAGTGAATAAATAGCAGACATCCATGAGCATCAGGAGTCTTAGCCTGAGCAATCTGGGGAAGGAAGCAATTGTGCTTCTGACTAACAAAGCATGTGCCTGTGCTTCTCATGGATGCCTTTTACCTGTGTATCCTACATACATGAAAACCTAATGTAAATGTAAATTAGTTAAATGAATCAGATGTAAATTTGCAGTCCTAAAGCCTTTGATGTGAGCATTATTTCCTTTGAATGAGATGACCGTGTCTGCTGTGAGCTCTGTGCAGGCTCCATGTATTATTTTGTCCAGGGCCATTTCTGGCGTTATGCTTTGTCTGTCATACCATGCTAGGTGGGGTGACAGGTCAGCAGCACAAGGTCACATTGTCATTTATGGTACTCCAAGTCTGCAGGATGTTTGCAAGTAACAGCACAATTCAGCCCAGTTATTTCAATTTTTTAAATCTTTGTTATTAGCATATGTACAATCTGTGTGTGTGTCGGTCTGTCTCTCTATGCATGTCTCTGTGTGGAGGGGAAGTATGCAAGTGGAAGTCAGAGGATGACTTCTGAGAGTTGATTCTCTCCTCCATCCTTTGATCCAGGAACCACACTCAGGCCACCAGGCTTGAACGGCACTCACCCACCAGGCCATCACACCACCCATAGACCAGGTATTTTAGAAAAGAAATCAAGGTTGTGAAAACTTACTGTCCCCTGCTGTGTAAAGAGATCTAGTCTCACTGAGAATATCTGTGAGGAATATAAATCTGTGTCTAAGCATGACCTAGACACATAACCCAAAGTGCTGGCTCTTTCCGTCTTTGTTCCTGTCAAACTGAGGGTAGCATGGTGTTTGGCAGGAAATGGCACTAACCCAGAAAAGCATCCCAAGAGTAGTGTGACCATGTGACAGTGTGGTTCCAGTGTTCACAGTGCGCTCATAGCCTCTGTCCATTCTGGGTGCTCCTGTCCCCATTATTACCAGGCCAAGAGCAGGCAGACATCTGGTGACAGACACCAGAATGCAAAGAACTGTCTTGCAAGCTGCATAGCAGAGCCGGTGGAGACGCTCAGCCTGGGGTTACTGGTTTTTCATCTGCAGCAAGCTGTACAGTTTCTCTCCTCCTCCTGGTGCTCCACTTCTAGGCCACCAGGGACATTAACCAATTTCCAAGGTTGGTTTAAAGCAGCATGAATGAATTAGAGAGATTTCTTTGCAAAGTATTATCCTAAATAGTACAGTATTTACTTTGCAATTCATAATCGGAGTGTATGTTACTGTTTCAAATTCCACATCTTTAAACACTTAAATGCTTGTATTTTTCTTTGATAGCATGCTAAATTCTGAAGATAATACTAAGTTCAAAAAGATACTGCTTCCAGGAGCCTCTGATATTTCTGTTTTTACACAGCATCCCATGCACTTCCTGAAGTGATGCTGGCTCAGGGCGTAGCTGCCCTTACTTGTAGACGCAAGCATACCTGACAACAAGGGGCATGTGCGGCTGTCCAGCGTTCACATGACCCTTTGCACTGATTCTTGGGCAATGTCGTTCTACCTTGTCAGACCTCTCAGGGAAGTTACAGGAAGTGATTATCTGAAATACAGTCTACCTGGGCTTATTCATGGTACGTCAGTATACCAGACTGCTTGTGGATGGCCTGGTCTGCCTGTGTGTTAGTTAACCTGCCCTGCTGGACAGGGCTGGGGTTCCGAATGCTTTCTACAGATAGAACTGGTACTGAACTGAACTCCCCCATATGAGAGGAAAAAGAATTGCACCCATGGACAGTGTGCTCAGGACGTCTGGACTGCATCAAATGGGGTCATAGTCTTCCGACATGAGCCTCCTGGGGACCCTGTGAGCAGGTCCTGGTGTGGAGCAGGCCTGATGCTAAAGGTAATGTGTGCTTTGCTCAGCCACATGCAGTCTAAAGAAAAAGTAACCAGTAGGGCCAAAGAAATCTTTCAAAGCAGTAAAAGTATTTTTGATTTGGCATTGTGTTTAGAAAGGGTCTCAGTTATCAAGCTAACCTTGAACATCTGGACTCAAGGAATCCTCCTGCCTCAGAAAAAGCGACTGATTTTATTGAACCTTGGCTGCTAAGTGCAGATCTTTCTGCAGTTTGTATGACAAGAAGGGAAGTGTGTGCAAATTAGTCCCTTCAGAACAGTTGCGTTAGGTGTGTTCTCAGTGCGTTCCTCCAGAAAGGAGTGCAACTATTGCCTAGGGAGATGGTTAAAGGACAGACTCTGGCTAATCCAACTTCACTTTGGGGAAGAGATATTAATTAAAATGAATGAGGTGATGCCAGCACCTGGGGTGGGGTGGGGACATCCGACTGTCTCGTCATTTCAGCAGGACATGCTTACAGAGGGAGGTAGAGCTGCAGGCCATGCTCAACATCACTGCTCTGTACCTAGCAATAGCAGAACCCTCAGTGTGTGCCTGGGAAGGGCACGGAATGGGTGCTCAGGGGCTCCTTGGCCTTTGCAGTGACTCAGGGGTGCCCCCATGGCTGCTGTAAGGCGTCCTTTCTTACCTTGATCTCCTCTGTGGAGTTGGGAAAGGTCAGCGTGTAGATGCCACTGGTGCTGAGGCCTGACTTGAAGACTTCCGCACAGTCTTTGAAGGTGCTTTGCTCTTCTTTGGGGACAGCAGCAGAGCTCTTAGCTGTGTTTAAAAAGCAGCGGGGCATTTCAGTGGCATTTGTGAATGGAGAGAAGCCTGTTATTCAATACTTTAGTCATTTGTTCGCGTGTAAGCAGGACAGACTGTACTTGTCCCAGAGTTACTCTTTTTTTTTAATATTTATTTATTTATTATGTATACAATATTCTGTCTGTGTATATGTCTCCAGGCTAGAAGAGGGCACCAGACCTCCTTACAGATGGTTGTGAGCCACCATGGAGAGAAGCCTGTTATTCAATACTTTAGTCATTTGTTCGCGTGTAAGCAGGACAGACTGTACTTGTCCCAGAGTTACTCTTTTTTTTTAATATTTATTTATTTATTATGTATACAATATTCTGTCTGTGTATATGTCTCCAGGCTAGAAGAGGGCACCAGACCTCCTTACAGATGGTTGTGAGCCACCATGTGGTTGCCGGGAATTGAACTCAGGACCTTTGGAAGAGCAGGCAATGCTCTTAACCACTGAGCCATCTCTCCAGCCCCCAGAGTTACTCTTGAAGCATGTTTTCCTGTCACTTTGGGAAATTAGTACGATTAGCTCAAATGTATTTATTTGTGTGTGCTCACAGATGTGCTCACAGATGTGCTCACAGATGTACCTTGTGTGGCTGTGGCAGTCAGAGGACAATCTGCAGGAGTTGGTTTTCCTTCCACCATGAGAGTCCTGGGATCTAACACAGGATTTTTGGTGGCAAGCACCTTTACCTACTGAGCCACCTTGCCGGCTTCCCTCCCTGTTAAAGCCAACTATGTGTAATGTGGGTACTTCATAATGATCTGTCATAAACCACTCCTTTAAAAAAAATCCCCGCTTGACTAGACTTGGGCAAACATTGTAAAAGAACAAAGGGAGGGTGCCCCTGAAACAGCAATTCCTCTACCATCAACCCCAGATCCCTTTCGCTGATTGTCTCCCTGAAGTCAGAATGTACACACTGGACGTTCTTGGTGTATCTGAGACTAAGTCTTTAATCTTTTCTTAGAGTATGAGATGGAAGGCTGAAGAGAGGGCTCCAAGTTAGGTCAGAGTATTTGCTGAGCAAGCCTGAGAACCAAAGTTCTCAGCACGCATATAAAATCCCCAGTGTGGCGGCACACACCTGTCACCCCAGTGCTTGGGGACAGGAGATGGAAGGATTTCTATAGCTTGTTAGCTTAGCTCTGGTTCAGTGAGTGACTCTGTCTCAAGAGAAGAAGGCAGAGAGTGCTGAAGCAGGCCACTCAGCATCTTCTCCGGGCCTTTCCCTGCATGTACAGGAGCGCACACACATGTGCCTCCACAGGCACCTCGTCCACACATACATCCAGTGTTGAATGGGCATACTTAGTGTCCTTTGGGGGTGCATAATAGCCTGCACGTCTGTAGGAGCACAATGCCTATTTGTCTGTGTGTTTAAATTCTTCAAGTCCAAACCTTGCAGGCTTATAAAATTTCTTCAGATTTTAATTCTGCCATACTTGTTTCAACTTCCCATTCTTTCCCCACCTGCCATTTCTACCTGCCAAGTACCAACTGAGGCAACATCGTGAAATAAACCACAGTATGAATAAAGTCAAATTCAGTTAGAAAAAAATCCTACAGAAAACACTACAAAGAAGAATGGTACGTCCGGTCTTTAACTAATGACTGAAGATTATCTCCCCCCCCCCACCCCGAATGTAACAAGTTAAAGTGGCAGTGAAGAAGGCAACCGTGTTTACAGGAAGGGGAAGAGATAGGAGCTGGTGCTGCCATGGTGCCAACCGTACGTCAATGACAGGGAACAGGGGGCTCTCACCCGTGTCTCTAGCCTTCCTATGGGCCCAGGGCAGTTTTCCCATTTGAAAGCCAAAGAAAGAAAGATTCACTATAGCTTAATAGCTTGCCAGCCTCCTCCAGCTGACTGATGAGGGAGCTAACTCAGGATGAGAACCCTGCAGCCTTGAATCAGAACTGTCTTTGAGGGTTGGAGTGATAGCTGTTGGTAAAAGGCCTGCTTTGCAGGCGTGGGGACTTGAAGTTGATCTCTAGAACTCACATCCAAAACAAAGCCAGACATGGCCGCACACCTATAATCTCAGCGCTAGGGAGGTGGAGGGGAGGAGATCCCTGCAGCTCCCTGCCCGGTGAGCCCCTCCTACTCTGTGCTCCAGGCTCCTGTGGGAGACTGCCCTTAAAGACAACATGAACGGCACCTGAGGAACAACACCAGAGGTCGACTTCCAACCTCTAGATCAGCAGTTCTCAACCTTGTGGGTCACAACCTCTTTGAGGGTCAAACAGCCCCTTCATGGGAGTCACTTAAGATTATTGGGAAACACAGATATCTATATTATGAGTTGTGATAGCATCAAAATTACAGTTATGAAGAAACAACCAAAATAATTTTATGATTGGGGGTCACCACACCATGAGGAACTATATTAAAGGGTCACAGCATCAGAAGGTTGAGAACCACTAGCTTAGACACGCGTGAATGCATGTGCCCACAGACATGCATACACATGAATATGCACACATGCACACAAATTGGAGTTAGTGTTTCATGATAATTAGTATAATGCATGCTCTCCTCGTTCTTTGCCTCTTCTGTGCTTGGGCCTCTGCTGAGAGTCTTGTACTACTGGAAGAAACACCTAAGAGAGATCCTGTTGGAGTTTTGAGGATCCGCTAACCATAAGTCATTGGGAGTAAGGAGTTCTACTCACAGTTCGGGGTTGACATCATGGTCAGCAGGCTGTTGACCGTCTCCATGAGGTCATGCTGCTGCTTCTGAAGGACTGAGTTGTTCACGGTGGCCGTCACCAGCTTCTTCTCCAGCTCATCGATGACTGAGCTCTGCTTGGACACGAGCACCTGGAGCTGCTCCTTCTGCTCCTTCATGGACTGCAGCTGCACACTGTGCTTGTCCTCCATGGCCAGCACCTTCTTTTCTAGAACGCTAACAGGAAAGGTGTTTGTAAGCGCAGGGAGTTCCTGAGGCCTCTGGACCTTGCCAGACAAGTGCTTGGTAAGATCTCATCATTTCCAAAGCCAATGAATCTCTTTGTTTCTTGGACTTCTGCTTAGTTAAAATGCAATATAAAGTGGAGAGATCTGGGGGCTAGAGATATGGCTCCATGGTTAGACACACTAGCTGCTCTTGTAGAAGATCTAGTTCTGTTCCCAGCAATCCTATGACTGCTCACAACTCATAACTCCATTTTCTGAATGTGTATACTGGTAAACATAGCTACCTTCCTTAATTCTAGTTCTAGGGGATCTGATCCCCTCTCCTGACCTCCACAGGCACCAGGCATGCATACTGTGCACATTCTACATGCAAGCAAAAATCATACGCATAAAAATAAGAATCTTTTTTTTAAAAAAAAAGAAACATTGTTTTAAGTTTAAGGGAGATTTCTCACAGCCCCCCACAAATCTTTCAGATTGCCATGGTAAGGTAATTTAGGTGTATTGTGTACATGTGTGTATGTGTGTAAACCTGACAGATTATACAGTCTTATCTGTGCAAGAATACACTGGGCCTCGGCACTAGACTGTGTGTGTCAGTAACACTGTCTGCTACAAGCTCACAGGACGGTTATTATTTCAAGGCATGCTTGCACAGTGCTTTCCTTGAGAGCAGGGGGTTTGAATTAGACCTCAGGGCTTGTGTTTCCTTTTTCCTAAACTATTTACAATCATAATAACAACACCTGCTCTCTCAGTACCATGTGGCAAGTATTCTTCTATGACAAATATTGTACACAGATTTAAATCCTGATGCTGGCTCATGAGTTTCAGTGACCTAGTCAGTTGCGCATTGGTTCCCTGATCTGTAAACTGGGCTGATATCACCAACTGCAAGAGGCTGGTCCGAGGAGTAAGTGCATGTACAGGCATAAGCAGGCTGGAGTTGACACTTAGGAAGTGTTATTACCAGTATCAACATTATCATCTAACATCCAAGGAGTAAACTGAACAAAAGTCAATTTCAACACAATAAATCATATGCCTACGGACACACCCAGGTGGCTGATGACGCCAAACATGCAGATCTTCTTACTCTAAGCCCCCTTTCCCTTTGTAATCTTAGTTTATAAAGATGCATTACCACTCACAGGTTCGGTTAAGACTATACTGATTTTTAACTGGAGCTCATTCCTGTAATATTAAACACAAGAAAATCCAAGTGCATAGGATTATGTAAACGCTAGTGGTTCGAGATCATGAACTCCTCCAGGAACAGATTCCTGCAGTAAAGGCTTGTGGTAACTGCTATGGCCAGTGAGGTGGACGGAAGATAGGAGAATCTAACTCCAAACCAGGGCCTTCTGTACCTGTGTAGAATCAGTGGCTATGTGCTTCATGGCGGAGCCCTTTACCTGCACGGCTACACAGCCCCAGAGTTAGTTTTAGAATAAAAGAGACAGATAAAATGAAGACCGCAAAGTAGTTTGAACTTCTGCCAGTGAATCTAAAGGTGTTGCTTTAGAGAGACATGTTGATCCTGATAAGTGTTTTTAGTTTTGCTTGAATCTATAAAGAAAGCAATTTTATTTAGAAGAAATTTTTGAAGATTGTTGAGAAGTCATTTGTGGGATGGGAAACATGACATATTTTTTCCCATCAAATTTTTTAAATTCTTAGGCTGGCCGGAACTGAAGACAGGAAACACCCATAGAGATCTGACGTCACCAAGGAAATTTCGTGATGTATTTGATGAGGAAACTTTATTACTCCATCCCATATTTGTAACAAAAGAGAAGACAGTTTGTGCAACTTATGAGAGTCTTGTTCCTTCCGTGTGGTTTTCATTATTGATGGTCTTTGTTTTCATTTCTTTGTTTGTGTTTTTATGGGAAATCAACCCTTGTGTACCTGTCCCTGGGAAGGCAGCTCTGACACGGGCCCCTCAGGTAGATTTTTAGCGGTGCGAGTTGTGGAGCGCTGTTGTGTGAATCCTAGAAACTTTTCATTTTGGTATATGTGTGTGGCAAGGTGCTTTTATTGAGAAACCTCAAGATTTAAATATAAACTCAAAAAATGATTTTAATTATTGAAAAGGCACACTATTTATTAACCCAGGTCAGTTAAATGGAGGGAAGTGTAAGGGCTTAAATTAGGGCTGGAAGGCAAGGGGTTGTTTAAGCAAGAATTACGAGAAGCCACGACTACACTAGTTGGAAACACCTTCACTGTAGTAAAAAAAAAAAAAAAAAAAAAAAACCTTGGTTTATAAAGAAATCTCACCAAATCCTGGAATGAATTTTAAAATATAGTCTAAGTTTCTATGTATTTCAAAGCCGTTCTCTGAGCAGCTGACTTTGTGTAGCGAAGTTTATTCCAACAGTGGATATAAAATAAGGAGCAAGAGTCGGACTTGTCTAGGAAAAAGGCAAACATTGACAGTAAATAGTTAACCCTTCATAGCCACAGCTTTGAATCTGTGGAGTCAAGCGCTCTGGGTTGAAATTATTGGGGGAGGGTGCACCCATGCTAAACTTGTACGCCCCCTCTTTTTTATCACTCCCTAGATAATACAGCATCATCGTGAGCACAGTTGTCACATCATGCTAGGTATTATCTGTAAGCATCCTAGGAACAATCTAAACCATAGAGGAGGATTATGAAAGCTATGCCCCATCTTATATAAGGGACTTATGTATCGATGGATTTGGTATCAATGGAAGTGGATTATAGATCCAATCTCCTATACATCCTGGATGATGGGAGAGTTTACAGAGAAGACACCGGGTGGCATTGTGAGCATATTGACTGATTTTGAAGCCTCGGGAAGAAGCAGTCATCAGTACCAGAGCATGTTCAACAAACTGAACAGTGCTACCTCTCTGAGAGGCAGGGTGCTTACAGCAAGTCAGAGTCACCACCAGCATCCACAGGAGCCTTGCCAAGGGAAGCTAAGATTGCAGCATCTCAGCATCTCAAGTTCTCATTTCTTACAATGCAATAGGGAAATTTCAAAACAAAGAAAACTGTTCCAGTAAGGAAAAAAACTCTTATTTGCTTTTCAAGCTCATAAATAGAAGATAGGGTCTACCTGGCTACTCAGAGAACAAGAAGAATAATTGCAGCTTAGGTTTTCATTGACACTGAGGATGAGGTGAGCCCTTGTCCGTCCCATTCTGGATAAAGACTGAGATGTGCTATTAGGACCGCTTTCACACTCTCTCACGGTCTCAGCTGCAAACAAAGACGTGAGCACCACATGGATTGTGAAGCTACTCCCTGGTGGCCCCCAGTAGATGAAAACAGTTTACTCTCGTATAGATTATGTTGAGATTTCTAAATATTTATTTTAAATATTGGCACAATTATATTTCACATTACCATTTTTTTTAACTTATCATAAGCTTTTGAATATATTGACTGGTGCATGTGAACGAGCGAGAAAGCAAGTGTGGAACAGGGGGCGCACGCCACTGTGGCATGTGGAACTCCTTGGACAGTTTTGTGGAGCTGGTCCTCTCCTTCCACCTTTGTGTGTATGGGGGGGGGGGGGGATTGAACTCAGGTTGTCAGGCTTGTCTGGCGTGCACTTTGTCCTGCCTTTGATCCCAGCACTGGGAAAGCAGGCTAGCCTGGTCTCCATGCTAAGTTTCAGGCAAACTGTGATTACATAGTGAGAGCCCCCAAAGGCCATGAAATGTAGTGAGGCTGATATTCAGCCCCACTAGTGTTTTGTGTAGATTAAACTGCATATGTTGAGGAAATTTTGAAAGATTCCTTCCAGAGTCTTTAAAGGGCCAGAATGAAAAAACAAAATTCAAAACTAATCAAAATTGTTGGGTCAGTTCAGAAATTTTTTTCTAAATTCTCCTTGCCTCTTATTCTCAGAGCCTCTGACCCATATATGTTCCAGGCAGAAATCCATCATCTGGGGGGAGCTAAGCTTATAGTCATGGGTAGCCTGTGTATCTGGAAAGGGTACAGTTCTGAATCTCAAGTATTTTGTAGCACGAGTACCTGTTCTTATCTTGTAGTTTGTTTATTTCACTGGTCTGGTCCAAAATCTGTTTTTCCAGTTTGTTGGTGGAAATAGAATGTTGGAGAAGCTGCAACTCGAGTCTTGTCGTCTGGTTTAATACCTGCATATAACAAAGAGAATTACTGCCTACCATCTTGATTAGTACAATATATGCCGTTTCTTGATTCAGTCATCAAACTGATCAGAAAGCGTGTTACCCATTAACTCAGCCGTCTTGTTTTGACACGTGAGTTTCTCTTGTGCTATGCCATAAAACATGATCGTATCTAAGTCTCCATTTCCATCTTCCTGCTCTCCCCCCAAACACAGCCGCCACCCGGCTTTTTTTTTTTTTAATAACCAACCAAGTCCATATGAGTTTGTGTAGGGCCATCTGGTGCAGCACAGGAGATCTTCTAGTGCCCAAATAAAAGAATATTCTCACTTCCCCAGCAGCTGTTAACTGCCAGAAGCCCCTCAGTGAGGGATAGCCTGGAGTACTCCTCCCCCATCCAGGCCTGGCACATTTTTTATGCCCATAAAGATTGAGGTGTCGTGGAACACACCTAACTGTGTTATCTGTTAAGTCCTTTCATAGTAAACAAGTGACAGCTCTGGAAAGCATCTAGGATCAAATCATATATTATGTTTCTCCTTCTGTAACATTTTATTGCTTTATATAACATAGCAAATGGTGATATACCAGTTTATAGATCAAAACTTATAAATGAATAAAAAATTACCTCAACCTAGCTAAATGTCTCAGCGAGGAAAGGCACTTGCCACCAAGCCAGATGACTACACAGGATGGAGCAAACTCCTGCAAATTGTCCTTTGACCTACACACATATACACACACATGCACCACGCGCGCACACACACACACACACACACACACACACGCCGTGCATTCATGCACGCATGCATGCAAACTAAATAAATCTAATAATTTTATTCTAAATAATTTTCCTCTGCTCAAAAATTTCTGTGAATGGACAAAAGGACAGTCACATGCCTCCCTGTGTGGCGGTGGAAGCTCATTGCTAGCCTGCCGTCTCCCAGCTTATGCCCACTTGTTAAGCCTTTTCTTTCTTCTGTTCTATTTTTCTTGTTCCTATTTTAAAAGTCTTTCTGACCAATTAGGGAATAATGAAATCCCACCATCCAGTGGAAGCCACGATGGCCATTGTGTGGGCTCTTTGGTGCCTGGCTGCCTCCCAGCAGGAAGAATCAACTACTCACATCCTCGTGTGGTGTCACTCAGGATGTGATATCACCTGTTAATGGAAGTCTGAATCGTTGCCCAGCAACCAGGGACCTTGAACAAGAATCATTGTTTGTGGGGGTCCTTGTCACCAGCACAGCCCTGGCCTGTCTCATATGCAGGTGCCGGGCATGTCTGGTCCTTGTCAAGCCTGGCTGAGGTCATAGCAAAAGGCTCCTGGGAAGGAGCAGAGCACTGGCCTGTGGTCGCAATGCCATCAGCACAGCCTTGGCCTCTGTTTTCCCTCTACAGACATTCAGTACCCGTTTATTCATTCAAGAATGGCACAGTTTGGTCTCCTCTTTAATCCATGAGACTTATGGAATGGGGACAGTTCTGGGGAGGCAGAGAAAGACGCCAGTAGAACCTGCTTGATACAGGAATGACACATGTATGTCTAAAAGGGGAGTATATATGTAGAGACGCGCACATGTCGTGGCACGCCTGTGGTGGTCAGAGGACACCATTCAGACTTGGTTCTCTCCTTCTGCCTTATTGAGGCAGGGTTCATTCCTTCTGCTGTGATGTGTGTGAAATGCTAGTCAACCCACATCATCTAGGGAGCTCTTTCCTGCGTCCCTTTGTGCTTTAGGAGCACTGACCTTATGGATGGGCACCACCTCATCAACTGGGGTGTTCATGCTTATGTGGCAAGTGCCTTTACCTCTGAAACATATCACCAACCATCACGTCAGCTTTCCAAAGGGTCGCACAGTTCAAAAGATCTCAGACCTCCAGCTACGTATGGTTGTCTAATATCCCCAGTCTAGAAGAGTTGTGCATCTAACCAGAAATATTTGTATTTTATGGAACCTATCCCATACTCCCATCCGTCAGTGCCCAACAGTTGCTGTCAACTGGACAGAGAACCTAAGTCAGCCTCTCCGTGTCCTTCCTGGGGCTCACCCGCGTTGATGTGTTTATTTGGACTCTGCAGCTGTTTTCTCTCCATCCCTGGCCTGTTTTCCTGTTAGCCTCAGTCATAGGATGTCTAACTTCGTAGTAGCATTTTTTAAATCCTGTGATCTTACACCAGATGTCACAAAGGTTTGCATAGTTGTTCTGTGTCCTAACGTTATTTTTTGTTGTAGCAGAAAAAAAAAAAAAAAAAAAACAAGAAATACTCTGCTGTGATTAAGGATGTTTTGAAGAGCCTGGCATCCCCCAGACTTACTGTCAAAAGCTGCAGAATATGACTTAACCAATACTGTTATTTTATCAATTGGGTTTTTAAATAGATGCACTGTTTCTTTTTAAACTACTATATCTCGTCATGTTAGCACGTATTAACAAGGAGGATTAAATCTGTAATTGTAATCTGTGGAAAATGTGTGTTCCTTACATTGTTCCTGAATGCCTGATATTGTTGAAGGATGATAACCAAATAATTCCTTACTCTGATTTTGATCTTCTGTTTTCTCTACGAAAACATTTTTTAGAGAGCCTCTGAAGGACAATTATCACCATGCTAGCAGTGTCTCGGGGCGTGAGAGGCTAGTGGTTACTCTCCTGTGAGTCATGCTGTCTTGTGCTGAGCTCTAGCAGTTGGTCCTCTTAGTTACAGCAGCATGTGGCGTACTGAATATGGGGGTGGTTTACAGTGAGGCCCTCTGTTGATTTTTTAAAGGATCGGTATAGCTCAGAGCATGATGATACACACTTGGTTAACAGTTATCTCAACTCTAGGGTTAGATTTAAGAGCAAGGTTTCCAGCTGTCTGCTTCATGGCTTCTGTTTCTCAAATATACAAAGCAGAAGAACTTGGAAATGAAAAATAATATCTGGAGTGTAGAAGAGGCCAGTGAAGTGAAGGAACATTTATATTAGCATATTAAGCTGTGCATATTGCTAGGGGGCCCCATAGGATAAACTAAATTTAGCCCCAGTTGCTAACTGTAACTATCCCTTAATTCCTCAGCTCTGAAGCCACCACCTTCAGCTAGTGTCTGTACCTTTCCACTCTTCCACTGCACAGCCAGCCACAGGCACGTGGTCTGCTGGCTGCTCCACCAGGGGGTTTTGTCTGTCACTTACTTGGGCTTCCACATCAGTCAGTTTCCGCGTTTGGGCCGCTGTCTGATTCAGCAGGCTGGTTCCGATCTCTATCATCACAGCCGTCTGGTTCTGCACCACGTTCTGTTGGATCTCCACCATCCCCTTCTTCATGTTGTCCTGAATGTAGTTCTCCAGCTAGGAAGGAGCTTGGGATGGACAGACAGTCATTACTTAAGCGGCTAGAATCCTGGTTCCTAAGTATTTGTCCCTTGCCTCTTGTTTAAAACACTATATTTAGGGCGTTGGGGAGACTCAGCAGCCAGGGCTCTAGCTCTGCTGCTTAGCACTTGGCCCTTGAACATCAACTTCCTTGTATGTAAATTAGCATCTCCAATGGCTCAGTTGAGCACCTCAAAAATAAGGCTGTGCTCCTACATCATCATGTGTGTGTGTTCCTCGGCTCTCAAAAATTCATTTTCCTTTTTAAAATGGCAATCTGATGATGAGAGCTATTAATTGACCCAATCTGTAGCTAAAGGACAAAAATTATTTTTATTCTTTTTGTACAAAGAAGAGTGTTTTTCTGCTAAACTGAATACGAAAGTGGAGTATAGCGCCTATCTTTAAATCTGAAGGTCTCTACGGAGGGTCATTAAGTCAGTCATCAAACCTCTTCCAAACGCATTGACCAGCGATGATCCACTTCTGCCTTGAAGGGTAAGAAAGTAGTGCGGGAGGAGTAGAGTTCTTCTCTGAGTTTCAAGGGCGTCCTTGTTGGACAGACTCATGTCGTGGGTCCTGGTGGGTGCTGTGCGGTCCATGGATTTGCACTCTTAACTCTGTGCTGTTCCCACTGTGTCTCTGCTCTTGGCACTGCCCTGTCCATCGATCTCCCACCTTCCACACACGCTTTCTGAATAGCTAGCAGGCATTCCTTGCTGTTCCTCGGTTGTTGAGCAGATTGACTCCATCAGTGTGACGTGGCCTAAAGCTCTCTGGTCATCTATGAAAGTGTGAAGACGACGCCTCCATCACGACACGGAGGTGAAATGCTGTAAAACTCCAGTAGCTGTGGGCATAGTACCCTTCTTAATACACTGCTTACGGAATGTGTGGGCAGCACTTGGCATGTATGAGCTGCATCACAGCCATCTCACCCAAAACTGGCCTCCATGTTTAGTTCTTCCTCTCCACACCCAGCAAAGACAACATTTGCAGGGATATGTTCTGGGAGTCAGGAACTAGGAAGATGTCCTGAACCCGAAGTGTAGATCTATGCTCAGAACCACAGTCTACAAGCCTACTGCAAATGAGGATCTTGACTTCCCTTTTTTCACTCTGAAACACGGAACTAGAGAGGGAAAATGAACCCCTAATCCCTCCCTCCCCTTTTTCTGGGTAAAATGTGCTTGAAAATGTTAGAGACAGGAGAAGGTCGTCTGTGAAGGGAACATTTAAATTTAAAATTAGCTAGGAACTTAAAAAAAAAAAGGCTTAATTATTAGAAATAAAATTTCCTTATTTTGTTACCATATCCTTTTCTAAGCTTGAAGACAAGCAATTCTGAAAGGTCAGCGATCCAGGAAGAGGCAGGGGAGGACGACACAGGCACGTGCATGGAGATGCTGTGTGTAACCACAGCCATGTGCATGGATATGGATACACTGCATGTAATCACAGCCATGTGCATGGATATGGATACGCTGCATGTAATGCTTTTGAATCAATTAAATGCAGTTTCTTTGGGGGCAGTGCCTTGAAATTGCAGGGTGGGGAACATGGCCCACCAACGGTAACATCGAGTGGCCAGTTTTACTGAAAGTAAAGTTCTGAGAAGCCTTGAGCTGCTTGAGAAAGAGGACATTAACTCTTCAGAAGCAGCCTGGCAGCAGCAAGGCCTGTTGGGACGGCAAATGTCTGTTCATCGCTGGCCACATCTCAGCACTCTAGTATTTCTGCTAGCTCAGAATGACCCAGCTGCGAGCCAGCACTTGCAAGCACAGTGTTAACTCATCCCCATAGCCCCTGCCCGTTCCAGCCTTTTAACAGCCAGGCTGGTATAGCTCCAAATTAGCTTGAGCCTACCTTTCTATTCAGGGTTTCAGAGTGTTTGCAAACAGACTGCCTCACTAAGTTCGCAGCTGCTTTGGCCAACAAGAAAACTAGAATTAGGGCAACAGGTATTGTTTGGTGGTGAAGTGCTTGGCCAGCATATACTAGGCCCTAAGTGCCATCCCCAGCACCATGAAGAAGAAAAAGAAAGCCCGGAATCAAAGATTATCATTATCAGTCATGTCTCTCAAGAGTGTCATGACTGAAGAGCCTGCTTTTCCTCTCCAAAGACTTGTACTGATTTTTGAGACGGGAAGACTATGGTTGTTTATACAATAATGTGAAGACAGCCATTTCCAAACGAAGGTCTCCTTCATACAGTAGCCATTCTACAAATCATGACATCTCAGAGAACCTAAGACTAACTCTAGACATGAAACTCCCAGCTGACCCACAGAGACAGATAGACCTTGAAACTGTCCTGTCTCCAGACATAATGTAAATTCATTCTTTTCTAATTGACCAGCCAGGGTCTCTTTCAGGTCAGGGTTTCTTATTGTGTTTAATCCCTGATAGCAGAAATCTGCTTAGCGAAGCCCATTCTGCCATAAGAAGTCAGCCTGAGGGAAGGCAGGGTAAATAGAGCTGTTCTCCCTTGGGCTCCCTTTTATGTCACCCACACTTAGTGGCGGTTAGCAACAACAGCTCCAGGAGCCTCCTTGAGCCTCCCCTGGAGGAGCATGGTTCTTATTTCTTGCACACAGTTTTGTATACCCACTCTTCACATAGACCGTTGATATCAGTGTCCTGTGGTCATGCCCTGACGGTGGTCTGTAGGCACAAGTGTATGGAAAGATACCTATATACCTGTGAGAGGTTCACCCTGTGTTGGGGTGTCCACTTCTAATGGTTGAAGCACCTCTAGGATGCTGAACCCTTACTGTTCCTGTGCTCAGAATGCAGAGGATCTCTGGATCTAACACTACAGTGTGTCATGATTCTACTATAGTTGACAAACATTGTTGCTTAATGTTGGATATACACCTAATGCAATCCCTAAAGTCTGGCAACAAATCAAAGCTCAGCTGTCCTAATAAAATACATTAACACACACACGTGTGTATGTCAAATGTGTTCTAAGGTTTAATTGCCCCCTTAGCCTTTTGAATGATGAGATTTGACAGGAAAAGTAAGTCTGTTTGTGAGACAGCCACGTAGGTTGACTATACATTAAACTCTCTCTCTCTTTCTCTCTGACCAACTTCATTATTATTTAGACTGAAAGGAAAGTCATCTTGCACTTTGCAAGTGCAAGGAGAAAGGAAAACACATATCTTGTGCAGGAATTGCCTGCAGCGTAGGGGTGTGATGTTGGCAATAGCATCTCCTTGTTGAAGGTGCTAGTAGGTGGTGCGCAGAACTGAGTGGCCCCATCCCCTTTCATTAGTGAGTTTCTGTCCTGGGAAATTAAAATTAACTTGATGTTTCTTTGGACATATCGCCTCACTTGATAAACAAAATGCTGTAACTGTTCTGACAGATGGGACAGAGGAAGGGAAGGAGGTTCTTTTCTTTGCCCTTGTTTGTTGTGTAACAGGCCTGGCCTTGAACTTGTGAACCTCCTGTCTGCCTCCCAAGTGCTTAGATTTCTGGGGAACCCTGCCATGCCCAGTCTTTTCCATCTCCATCCCCACCTTTTCCTCTGGACCCTAAGGCAGTCCTTGCCTTCTCTTCCACCACCCTGTCTTCAGAGTAAGGGAAAACAAATATAAATTTGATCCCTCTGTGACTTGTCTTGTTCCCTGACTTTGTCTGCAAATGGAATCTCCGTTCTTTCACGTGGTGATGTCCAGTACTGACATCCTCTGATTCTTTGACCTCTGTATTAGTCTGGCTTTGTTATAAGGACAGAAGCCCAGAGGGTGGGTTCCCTGGCAAGGAAAGAGGTTAATTAGGCCAAGTGCAGTGGGCCTGTGGCAGAGTCTTGCCTAGCATGTGCAAGGACCTGGGCTCAATTAGCTCACATGGGAAACTCAAAGTCTAAAGAGCATGGTGGACAGCTTCCTTGGCAACATGACGTCACAGGTTATCACTGCAGGAGCTCATGTGGAAGGGAAAGATCAAAGAGTAAGACAGAAACCAGAAAGACCAGGAGGGGACAGTCTTGCTCCTTCATAACAACACTCTTGGGAAGATCTAACCAGGGTCCCAGGAGAGCTACTTTAATCCCTTCCGAGTGCAGTGCCCCCCAGTGACCTATGGCTAGACTCCCAGATGATAGGTCCCACCATTCCCAAATCTGTGCCACTGGGGACAAAGCTTGCACCACACAAAACACTGGGAGAGTGCAAATGCAAACCAGAGCAGTCTCAGCTTTGGGAGCATATAGCCCTCCTGCTGTGCCTGTTTGCACAGAATATTAGAGTAGCGATAAAGACACATTAGGAAAGCCAGTCCTCTGGTCGAGAGAATGGGATCTCTGGCCTGGGTGGTGACCTGACAGTGCCGCTGGGCCAGGACAATCACCTGGCCAAAGGACTGCTCCTAGGAAGGCAGGCTCACTGTAAGCCATTTTAAAGAGAGAGGCAGAATAATTATCCCTTTAACGAGATACTGTGTTGTCTGCCCCAGAGTTCCCATCCCTAACTCAGTCTGAGAGAGTGCAGCATGCCAAGCACCTTCAGAAGCCTGCCGAGTTTTCTGAATTCCTCAGAAAATAGTGCCCTGTCCTGTTCTGTGCACGAGTCCTGTTTCCCCCCAACACTCTGGGCGTCCTTAATCTTTACCTGCCCCAGGAGGGGGGAGTAGTGCTTTTAGACTCTAATAAATTGTCTTTAAGCTTCCATTTGAGTCCATTCTTAAATTCTTAAGAAGACTCTAGAAGGGACCCCCATTTCCCCCGCATGAGGCTACTCAAGACCGCCCAGCTCTTTTGTCCCTCGAGCCCTTCCCTGCTGTGTTCATACTCCCCCTCTGTGCTCCTGAAGCAGGGGTGCATTCTGATTTAAAAAGAACAAGTGCTGTTTAATTTATTTTTAAATCCACCCCTGGAAGTGAATGTCCATGTTCATTTTGGAAAGTAAATGTCTGTAACCATTTCCATATACACCCTTAGAAACAACGGCCCAAACATTTGCTCTTATAATTAGGCTGAAATTTCAAGTGCAAGATTACTAAGTCCAGGGATGCCGTGTGGGGATGGCTTTTGACCTAATGTTCTCTAGTCTTTGTCATGGGGAAACTCTGAGGCATCTTTTGAGGTCTCCAGACACAAAAGTGGCAGTTCCTGGGCCCTCCCCCTCCTTACGGCACCGCTTTGTTGGTTTTGGTTTTCAAGTCTCTAGCTTTTGCTGCCTAAGCATCTGTGTTCTCAGCAGTGTTGCTAAGGGATGCTGAGATTAAAGGGGAAGGGACAGGAGGCTCGTGCTTCAGAGAAGTCTTTGTCTTTCTAGGATATCCATGGGAGGCTCATAGACGAAGACGTATCACCACAGGTCGTGTTCAGATGCCCCCCACAGCTAGGAAGCAAGTGTCTTCCTGATTATCATGGACACCCACATCAGAGCAATAACACTACTTTTTTTTCCTCATTGGTTAATCTGAGTGACTTTCTGTTATCTGTTACGTGTTATCTTCAGACATGCTCCTCTTGCTACCTTCATCATCGTGAAGAGACGAAATAACATCTTGGTGATCCCATCACAAAGTCATAGGTGGGAACTGCAGGCCTTGGCTGGCAGCCTTGTCTCTAACTCCTGAGATGACACATCACCAGTGAGTCTATGTTCCTGCACAGTGCACTGTCAAATCACACCTGGCTTGTTCTTAGCTTTTTGAGACTGTACTTTTTTCTGTGTTGTTGGGGTGCTTTTGCCTGTACCCCTTTGCTGCTGTGTCTACCCTACTGTCTGTCATTGCTTCAGATCTGACTTTTTCCCTCAGCAGCTACCACTCTGAATGTATGAAGGTTTAATAAAACTTTGTAGAGCAGAATGGACATTTTATTTAGCATAGGATGTCTTACTCTATAAAAGCGTCATCTAGAGAGCTGTTGAGGGGTACGTGTCTATCTAATGCCTGTTAGAGCACAGGCCCATTCCACCTTACAGAGCCTGTGCATCAAGGGGTAAAATGTGGCCGAGCCTCCAAGACCAGATGTCCATATGCGAAGCGGAGCAGCACAGCACTCTGCTGCAGAATGCTTTTTATATCCTTTTTTTTTTTTTTTTTTTTAAATCTCAGTGGATTCTCACATTCTTAGCTTGGGTTTCCCCAGGATCAGAGCCTGAGACCCAGGCAGGCAAGCAGGAAGTCTATTTAGGGAGTAGTCCCAGAGAGTGGCCGTGGAGGGTGGTTGAGGAAGGCAGCAGAGAGGGACAGCCAATTTAAACATGAGGATTCTGTTGGCCCACCACACTGGTCACTGGTGAGATTCCCCAGAAGACCTGGGGAACCCTGAGAACTGTCCTTGAGTGAGCACTGCTGTAGACCCCATCTGTGTGTTGTCGTCCAAAGTCTCCCACTGCGTTCACACCAGGTGTTGTCAGCCAGGGGTCTGGAGGAGGGTCCCTCTCAGGGCCAGTCTCTGGGAACAGCCCCAAGGGTTGAAAGTGGGCATCACAAGTGTGCCTCTATTGGGGCTCTTTAATAAGGGGGAATTGAGGCTGAGAAACCTTACATGTTTCTTTCGGTGTCCCCCAGACCAGGATCTGCGCGCTGACAGAGCAGTCTGGGTGGGGTGGGGTTTTGAGCTGTGTCAAATGTGGCCTTTGATTATAAGCTCCAAGCCAGCAATTTGTGTGGTGGCTGTGGGAGAGCAGCAGCAAATCTGAAAATGACCCATCGGAGAGGGCGAGAATGCAGACCGGAAATGCCAGCTGAAGTCCCTACAAGAGGACAGCAGGCATGACCTCGCCTAAGCTGGAGCAGCCCAAGTATGGAGAAGAAATTCCTTTTAACCTCAGCAAATAAGTTGCATCCAGGAGATTCCACAGTCTTCTGCCTTATATCTGCTAGGGAAGTTAACTACTTCATCGTTCTGCTTATTAAAGGTGAGGTGAGCCTGCGAGTGCAGGTGATCTTTAAAAAATCTCACAATCTGCCCTGCTGTGCGCTGCCACTATGGACAGATGCCAACCAAGCCCTCCGCTTCTTTAGTTCCTCTTTGTAGTAGCAATTCAAAGATGCGAAGGCTTTCAGTGGAGAGAAGTCTGAGCTGCTAAAAAGTAGACAGGGTTAGCTTGCATGAAGACTCAGTATACTATGCACCTGCCGTCAATGTGCACCTGCCGTCCTTTACCTACAGCGATGTGCACCTGCCGTCCTTTACCTACAGTGATGTGCACCTGCCGTCCTTTACCTACAGTAATGTGCACCTGCCGTCCTTTACCTATGGTGATGTGTGTGCACCTGCCCTCTTTACCTGCGGCGATGTGCACCTGCCGTCCTTTACCTATGGTGATGTGCACCTGTCGTCCTTTACCTATGGTGATGTGCACCTGCCGTCCTTTACCTACAGTGATGTGCACCTACCATCCTTTACCTGCGGCGATGTGCACCTGTCGTCTTTACCTACAGTAATGTGCACCTGCCCTCTTTACCTACGGTGATGTGCACCTGCCCTCTTTACCTACGGCGATGTGCACCTGTCGTCTTTACCTACAGTGATGTGCACCTGCCGTCCTTTACCTACGGTGATGCACACAAGCCGTTCTTTATCTATGGCCATGTGTGCCTGCCCTCTTTACCTACGCTCATGTGTACCTGCCCTGTTACCTACGGCGATGTGCACCTGTCGTCTTTACCTACAGTGATGTGCACCTGCCGTCCTTTACCTACAGTGATGCACACAAGCCGTTCTTTATCTATGGCCATGTGTGCCTGCCCTGTTACCTACGGTGATGTGCACCTGCCGGCCTTTACCCATAGCACTGTAGCATTGCCCCATCCTGAACTGTTGCCTTGGAAGACATTTCCTCAGTGTAGGTGATGCCTTTCTCTAGATAGTTTTCCTTCTCTTTTCTAAGCATCCTTCTATATGTTTTGCCCTAGGTTAGAAAACCTGTGTCTGTGGATGGGGTTGGGGTGGGGCATATGTGTATGTGTCCCTTCATCATTAATGTGTAGCGGTGCAAACCTGGAGAGACATTGTAGTATAATGCCAGGAAGTTTCAGACCACATGGTGCTCTTTATTTTGTTGTCCACGACTTTTCTAATTTAATGATTTTGTTACAGCTCTACTTTGCTTTTCTGACCTAGTTAGAGGGAAAACCATTCTCTTCTGTTTGATTAGATTATCTCTCCTTTAACCTCTGGTTCCGTTCCCACTCTTCCAAGTGTTGAAAGCCACAGTTTTTTCATATTTATTTTCATACTTGTAGTCCCTTGTGTGTGCATATTTCACAGGACTGCACATGTGCCTGCATCTTGCTGAAGCTAAAAGTGACCAGGTTTTTTATAACTCACATTATTACAAATAAAGACTATTTCACAAGGCCTTGCTTTACACATCAATTTTTCAAGTTAAAATACATCTTTAAACATTTTAACAAACCTGTCTTAAATCTGATTCTCAGGGTTTTGTTTTTTTTTTTTTTTTTTTTTTTTTTTTTTTTTTTTTTTTTTTTGAGTCAAAGTCTCATGAAGCCCAGGCTAACCTGGAACTCTATGTAGCATTTTGCAAGCCTATCCTTGAACTCATGACAATCCTTCCTCAACCTACCTCCCAAGTCTGAAATTACAGACAGGAGCCAACCATACCTGGATATGTATATATGCTTAGTTTTTAAAGAAAAATTACTTCAGGGGCTGAGAATATAGCTCAGTTGACAGAGTGATCACCCACTGTTCATGAAGCCCTGGCTGGATCCTCAGCACTGCATTGAAAACGGGCATGGTGGTACATGCTTGTTATCTCACCCCTCAGGATGGAGTCGGTGTTACAGATTCAGACAAGCCTGGGCTGCGCACAGCTGAAACTACAGCACAGGGAAACCGTGGCAGTACTCGGCACTCTCTCAAGCAATGAGACCAAGCATGCAATGCTTTCCTTTCTCTTCTAATTATAATTTACATGAGTTTCCCAATCTGAAATTTGATAGGAAGTATATGAAGTACTTGGCAGTGTAATTTTGGTGGTTAAATGGGGACCCCTGTTCACTTTGTAAGGCTGTAGAAACCCCAAGCATGCCCCACTTCTGCCTGTGGCTCCTAGTCCATGAAAACTGCCCAGCAGAACACATGCCCTGCGTTCTGTGGATGGCTCGAGTTTGGTTCCACTGAGAAGAGGCTTAACTGGGAACTGCAAATGGTGATTATGACTTCAGGCAAATCATCGAGTGTCTAATTATGTCTCCTGACCCAAAATAAGCAAGTGTCTACCACAAAATACACACTGTGCCGGGCTTCTCATTACAGCATTCCAGCTTGGGGCTGTGTTGCTTCTGACTCCTGTTCAGAGGGAGTTGCTCATATTTCTGTCTCAGGGCCCACTCACGTTGGAGAAGGAATAGAACTATTCTCCAGGCAGGGATGGGAGCAGGAAAACAATTTGGTCATGAAATGAAGGCATGCGACTCCAAACTGAATATATTTCTTTTCATTTTGTGCATGCTTATATATCTGTGTCTCTGTGTGTATGTCTGTCTATGTATGTCTGTCTGTGTATCTGTCAATGTGTGTAGAGGCCTTTATGTGTGTATGTCTATGTGTATGTCTGTGTCTATGTGTCTATCTGTGCGGGCCTCTAAGTGTGTGTGTGTGTCTGTGTAGAGGCCATAGAGAGTTAGCTTTGTGTGTGTATATATA
>NW_026067909.1:23539413-23634448 GCF_014885135.2 Alexandromys fortis | reverse complement strand
TATATAGTCTGGCACCCGCTTTATTCTGTTGAGACAGAGTCTCTAACTGGACCTGGAGCTCACTGATTGGGCTAGACACACACACACAAAGATGACAGACAGATAGACAAACAGACAGATGGGTGATAGAATATTTAACATGCTGAATTAGGAATAAGTTATTGAATGAACTCTTATCTTAAAGACAACATCAAACTGTAAGCTTAATGTCATTGTACCCTATGTATTCCCTGCATTTTATGACTCAACAAAAAGAGCTTTAAAGGGCAAGATGTTTGAAAAGAAATATGTAGCATATTTTACTATCATAAATTGACGGTGCTTAAAATGGGTTATTTCATGTCTGTGTCTTCCACCTGGGACTACCTACATGATGCCTGGAGAGTCTGCTTGGGAATGTGCGTCCACTCCCTGAGAACTGTGGAGGAAACCATTCTCGCTGCGCAGGGAGGGTTAAAGGATGCAGTTAGGTAAATTAGTAATTTCACATTCCGAACCATGACTCTTTCCGGATCAAGCATAAAAGGCATGTGCCCTTGGAAGCCCAAGAAAGAATTCATACAGTTCCCATTAGTCTAAAAATAAATAACAAATAAATAAATGTCTGAGTCATGCATTGCATTTCGATGGAGTTCAGTAGCAGAGAGAACATAAGCTATGCTATGAATGGTGGCTTTGCCGAGTGCCCAACAGAATGAGGCCACAGTGCTCCAAGAAAGTGAAATAAACGAACTGGTTGAATTTAATTCTGTCCTGAGTTCCTCCAGCACACTAAGTGTGTCACGCTTTTGAGTGGCAGTGTGGAAACCTGAGTGAGACAGCTGTGCCAGGACTGAGTATGGCTAGGGGAGTGATTCCACCTGTTGGAAGCTGTCCTGCGGGTACCTCTGCAGGAAAGGTGAATCCCAGCTCAGCTCCATCTGCACTTCTGACTGGACCAGCATTTTGAAGCTTTCCATGAAGCTTCAGTTTTCCTCGTTGGGAAAACTGCATAGAAATACTGCAGAGCTGGTCACGGAGTTCAGTTGTTACAGTGCTTGCCTGGTGTGCACGAGGCTCTGGGTTCAGTCCCTAGCAGCGCATAAGCTGGTCATGGTTACCAACACCCGTAATCCTGACACTTAGGAGGCTACGATGGAAGGCTCACAGGTTTGTGGTCATCCTCCCACTACATAATGAGTTTAAGGATAGCCTTGGCTATAGGATAACTTTCTCCAAATAGGAGGAGAAGGAGAAGGAAAGGGAAGCAGCTTACTGTGGTAGGTTAGCATTCCAAAATCAAGTTGAACAAATTAGCAAATTCAAAAGTACACACTAAGGCAGCCAGAATGCCTTTCCTGCAAACAGATAACACTATGGAGGGGAGATGAAAATGCTCAAGGAAAACCCACTACATTCAACTGTAATGTTGGAAGAACCTGTGTTCTGGGCATCCTCCATTATAAGGTCTAATTGTCCTTCTGCAAAGCTGAGTTTCTGGTGGCACTGTTGCAGAAAGCAAGCCCGCAGGAAAGAAGATGGACCAGAACATACAGAGGCAGTATCCACTTTGACTCCAAAGAAGCTGTGCAGTACCTATGGGCTATAGGCTATGCCCACTCCATTCATGCTTAAGAAACAAGTCCTTTCAGAAGGCTGAGACAAGTGTGAAGCCAACCTGGGCTACATAGCAATACTTTACCTCAAAAAAAAAAAAAAAAAAAAAAACTTAACAAAACATCATTTATTTCTTATAGGTTATGTGCATGTATGTTTTAATAAAGTTACTATTTAAGTATTTGGACCTAATATATCAGTCAGTTCATCTCTTAGGTATTCCTTTCAACCTACAGGTGCTGTGAAAAACAGTAACGGTAACCAGTGAGATACTTTGGGTGCCAGGAACTGAGGAAATTGGGAGTGTATTGCACAGAGCCTCGTCTTTGGTGTGATGGAATCCCAGCCCTCCCTCCCCTTTCCTTGAATATCCCAATTAAGATACTGCCTTTAGTTGCTATCTGCATGCTGGTTGGAAAACTAGAAACACAAAACTGAATATTGAGTCATCTTAGGCTTTAGCAAAAGCCTTAGACTTCAATATTTTTCTAACTTCTGGGGGGCAGAGGCAGAAGGATCTCTGTGAGTTCAAGGTCAGTCTGAACTAAAAAGCCAATTTCAGGACAGCCAAGGCTACACAGAGAAACCCTGTCTCGAAAAGTAAAAATAAAGATGAAAACAGCAATCACGTTCCTTGCGAGTTCGTTGGCAGGCTCTGTCCTCGTTAGGTAAGAGCTTTTCCAAGCATCGAGGACTTGGTAGCGTGCTCTCAGAGCAGTGTGCTGGTGCCGTGGGATCCTGTGCTCGCCCTTGGACCGGTTCGCTTGGGTGGTAGGTAGACGGACAGCATGGGCATCAGCTTTCAAGGGTGGTTTTACCCATTGCTGCTTAGGATTTATAGTTTGCATGTGTCCTGTCCTCACTCGTTTGTGGGTGAACAATTGTGGAACTCTGAGTTATGTAGAAAAGCCGAATTGACCTGAGGACCACAGCCATATTGGACGCAAAGCTTCAGCATGATTCTCCAAACGCTTGTGGTGAAACTACACGGTCCTTGAATCACTTTCCCATAATTAATTGCAATTCTGGAGGTCTGCCCTCCCTCCCCAGCCCTCTTGCCTTGCATGCATGGCTGTTCGAATGGAAGCTAGTGGAAAATTCCCGTCCCCTTTCACTCCACGGCCATGAGTTATAAAAAGCATGCCATTCAGAACTGACTTTTCTTCTGCATGCTTAGATTTTTACTCACAAAGTAAAGGGGGGGGTGAATTCTAAGAGCTGTGTTGTACTTAACAATGAGGTTAGGGACCACAGTACCACTCTGAATTTCAGGGCAGCTGGCCCTGTCTGCTACTTCTTTGGGGGACTTGTGTTGGTATCACCGAGACCATCTGAATGCACTTCTTTTTCCGAGCCATGGTGACATTAGCACCACAGGTCACTCACAGCCCACCCTGCCTGGCTCATTTGGTGGGAATGAGGGACAAACACAGAAAACAGCAATAGCAGAAGTTTTCTTCATATTCTTAGATCTGTTTGTTTTAATCAAAAGATGAATCATCTTGCCCCATTTTTAAACCAAAGCTCGCTGTGGTTATCCTGTGATTTGGTCCTGACCCCATGAGCCACTTTAATTTTATCAGTGGTACAGGTCTCTGACAGCTTCCCTTGCCTCTAGGAATTCAGTTTCAAATTTAAGAAGTGTGGGTGTTAGCGTTGACCTTGCAGCTCTGCAGCTTACTGTGTCTCCCGATGGAAGCATCTACCCTGGAGTTTTGACCGCTTGTTGGGGTCCACATTCTGAGTATTTGGTTCCTTGGAATCCTGACCCCCTTCGTGGGATGACTTACAAGGCCAAAGTTAGAGCTGAAGTGAAGGTGTGCCCCCAGCAGTTTTTCTGTGTTCTAGTATTTTCTAGCTGGTAGGTGCAGACCCACCAAGATCTTTCATCATTCCTAAACCCTTCAGCCTCTATGACTTGTATTGCCTTTGAGGGCAAAGTCCTTACTAAGAGAGCAAGTGCCTTCAGAATGACAATAGAAAACTAGGAGTTGGATCTGAATCCTCTTCCCTGTCATTATCCCCAGCAGCCAGGAGCCCCACATGAGCCGATCCCCATCAAGGAACTCTGTTCTCACGACACCTTTCTTTGTGTGTGTGATCCTAGTAACTGCTCTGGAAGCAAGCTCTAGAAGAGCTGGTGTGAGCTGCAATCAGTGAACACACCTGTCGGAGAGCTGTGCTATCTGGAAAGACCTCCCAGAGCTCACAGATGCAAGCTCTGCTTTGGAAAACTTGTGTATGCCAGTACTTTCCCCCATGATGGAAAAGAAAGGTGGCAGGAGCCAGGCAGCAGCACCTGATCCGAGTGAGCAGCGGCTGGACACCAGGTCTCTTCCTCCCATCCCCACCTCATTTTCCCATCTCTTGAGTCCTCCATTGGCTCTGTCCTAACCTCTGACCATAACCTTGGGGAAATTTATTATATCTGTACTTAAATCCATGAAAATAATCTCTCACTTCAGAGTTCTCCCTGAGCACCTCAAGAATGAATGCCAAGGACCACTACTCAGCATGGACTCTGAGTGGCGGATTTCATTAGAAAATAAGTTGATCTTGGAATTCACGCCAGACTGCTTTTAAGTCATTCTAGCATTATAGACGCCAAAGATAACAGTGTAAGGTATAGCACATGGGTTTGGCCAGCAGAGAAGTATTGACTTCCATAAAGGAGCACACATCCACCTGAGCTCAAAATTGTGCTATATAACAAGTCACTCCCCAGTAACCGTGGGAGCACATGTCAATGCATGCAACAGCATGAATGAGTCATTGAAAAAATAAAACCACTGAGCAGAATATAGACTGTACTGCTCCAGTTATATGAAATTCAAAACATGGTTACATAAACCTATATTTGGTAGCAAAATAAAGGTTAGCCTTGAGCAGAGAGGACCCAAGCAGCAAGGGGGACACAAGCCATCAGCTATGCTGGACCCCCTCCATGTGCCGGGCTGGGGTGTCATTACACAGACATGTGAGTGTATGTTCATCAAATTATGTGCTCGGCATGAGTGGACTGCAGGCTGTATAATTCACTCCCTGAAAACTGAACTGAGTTTCATAATACAACATAGGCCAGAGTCTAAGGCAGCTGAGCCAGCAGTCCGGATGAGAATAACTCGAGACCTCATCCGGTGGGTTAACGGTGGGATGGGGAGCCGGGGCAATGGGGCCTGACTTGCTCTCCCAGTCTAGCTTCACAATGCTTTCAGAGTGGCCTTTCCGTCTTCATAACCTACGTGTACATGAAACCTCCCTGTCCCTGAAAACCTCACCTGTCCTCTTGTCTTCAGATCTTTCCACACATGGGTCCTATGGCCCGGGGCGCAGCTTGCATTGTGAACTCTGACTGAGTTACATGGAAGTTAAATCCCATGGGTCTCGGAGCTCTGCTTCTCAGCGGGGTACTGTGAAAAGCAGAGCTTGAGGGAAGTGGGACAGCAACTGCCTGCAGGGTTCCATACGCTCCCACGTGGCAGTAAGCGCCTGCCTTACAGCCCCTGTCGCTCCCGCAGCAGGACACCTTCTCATATCTGTATTAACAGCCAAGCACTCTACCAGACTGGATCCCCTGCTTCTCCTCCCTGGTGTCTTCCTCATTCAGTGTGACAGCTGTGTGCAGTGACATAATGGCGGGGTTAGGGAACAAAGTGACGTCTACAGTGTGTCCTGAGGGCCCGAGAGGAAGTACAGAACAGCTCTCTGAGGCTATTGAAAATCTGCCTTCTATAGGAAGCTCTTAGGTGACGAAACCAGCTGTACTATCCCTTCCACTGTCCCCTGAATGGAGTCTCTCCTGAATTCCCGGGAAGAGAGCACTTCCCTTATATGGTGTAAGATGAGCTTGACAGCCGGGCAGTGGTGGCGCACACCTTTAATCCCAGCACTCAGGAGGCAGAGGCAAGCAGATCCCTGTGAGTTCGGGGCCAGCCTGGTCTAAAGAGCAAGTTCCAGGACAGGCTTCAAAACTGCAGAGAAACATTGTCTCAAATAAATAAATAAATAGATGAACAAGACATAGAGATCTGTGGTTTCACATGACATATTTAAAACTGTGTAGTTCAAAGGAGAAGCAGGTAGAGATTTGTCATCATCACCCCATCCAGAGGGAACCATATTTAGTATGGCCTAAAGTTGGCTACACATTATAGGATGAACAGCTATTACCTCAGGGAATAGTTCTGATTAGTCCTCATTTTTAACTAATATGTTTTTGTCCCAACTATCATCACTTTGGAGAACATTTCACTGTCCGATGTAGTTAAAATTATACTTGTCAGAAATTCTTGTTAACCCTTTATTAAGGTCAAGTAAGGTTTTTAAAAGGAAAATTGAATCTGTTCCTTCGTAGTTAAAAATAATAAGGAATTTCACAAACATACCACAAATGTTAAACAGATAATTAGCTTGTGGTTGGAATTTGATGGTTTTATGTCACTCAGCAAAATGTAGTTTCTGTAGCAACATTTTTGCATCAGACTTTCCCGTTAAAGAGCCCAGTTTGTTCAGGGAATTTTAAAACTCCATCTGTATCTAATAAGTGCTCAAGATTCCAAAGACTAGATAGTCTAATAAAACTCAAGACTCCAGCTATCTTCAGACTAATGTTTATCATTATCTAGTAGATACCCCAAAGATTGATATCATCTGTTGACTCTACAAGTTTAATAGCAGGAAAATGCCTTCAGAAGCCCAGAGAGAAATCAGAGGGAGCACTACCTATGAGTAATTTTGTGTCTTGTCCAGTCAGACAAGCAGGTTGACCGCTGAGCCACGGACCCCTGTCTTGAAGGTGGTTAACACTGATTTGCTTCTGACTTTGTTGAACAACAAAGCATACTGAGACTCCCCTTCCTGCTTGCAGACAAACTACCAAAGCCTGAAGTGATATAAAAAAAAATGCATTTAAAAAGAAGTAGCCATTGTAATGGGCTGTGTGGGATCCGTGAGTGCAGCAGGAGCCAAGAAGGAAAGGGCAGGTGGGAGGAAGGTGTCAGGTAGGAGGCAACTGTCAGCAAACCCGTCTCCAAAGAGGCCCTTCATCAGGTGATAGGCAGAAAGAAGTCATTGCACATGTGTGCTCGAGGTCCTCCTGTTCAGTATCGAAAGGTACATGGGTGTGTAAGGACAGAGATAAATTCCTAACAGTGGCAGTTTGTTGCGTGTACAGCCTCTGACCTTTTCCCGTGCTCCCGCTCTCTTGTTGGGAACACGTGACTGTACTGTGAGCTCTCACCACTGTTAACTTAAGAAAGCCTATCGCATTCCTGAAGGTCCAGTCTTGGTTTTAGCCAGCGCACTTAGCTGAGAGAAGCAAGGGGTGACTAAGCAGATACTGAACAGCTAATCCTGCTCTTAAAATACCACTGAGTAAGCAAAAGAAGCCATGCTACTCTGAAGGACTTTGTGTGTGACTCTAGATCCATGGTATTCTGAAGGGACACCTGAGGAGGCGGGAGAGACTGGGACTGTGGGGGACTCCTGAGGGGAAGGGTAGTTAAGGCACTGAGTACTTGGGGGGCATTGGAGGCATTTTGTATGAAATGCCGGAACAACACAGAAATGTCACGATAAAACCACAGGGTGAACTCAGGATTCCACCACGGATTGTGGCTGATAAACATGCCAGCACTGGTTGGCCACTTTAGCCGCTCTTCCCATCCAGTGTGGGATATTGATAATGAGGGAGGCTGTGTACACCATAGCTGGAGAATATCTGCTTCCATCTCTGTTCTCTCAACTGTGATCCTGAAACTGCCAAGCACGCGCGCGCACACACACACCAACAGAGGGCCGGTGAAAATATCTGACTTTACACCTTCAGGTTAAACCAGTGAACTTAGCCCACTTGTGTCACAGTCTTCTCATGGTTTGTTTTGTGGTTAAGTAAATGTGCAAACTCAGACAACCCAAGGAAGTAACCCCCTAGCAAATCATAGAATAACATGGGCACAACGCATACACTTTATATACACACACACCTAGACAACTCTCTCTGTCTCTCTCGTAGAATGCCTCTATTCCACACCCTGGATGAACATCAAAGTGCTGTTTTCCCACCCACCCCCTTACCTCCCAGTCCTTGAGTTTGGCAAAATTCCTGAGGTTGGCTCTGGCCAGAAACAAATTGTCTGAAACAATCTTAAATGTTTTCAACTCTTTTTCTTCTGGTTGGTGGTCTTGACAGCCCAGAGGCCCCTCAGCCAGAGTGGGTGGCAGCTTCCCAGCTCCCTCTCCAGTACATCTTGGAACAGAAAGTTGGACTTTATACTAAAGGCCTTTCAAATGTCATACAGCCCAGCACGTGATGCCAAAAAGGGTGGCCCCTTGCTGTAAATCCATGAGCAGACAATTTCATGACATGTTTCCCCCTTTTTGCTGTTGAGCGTAACTCCCAAGATACTCTGTAGGCTGCCAAAATAGAAATCTTCAGTTTGTGGCGAGTTCAGTGGGATGCTGTGCATTGATAGCGTAAAGAGGTGAGCCCAGGGTTGGGGACGTGGCTCGGATGTAGAGACAGAGGTTCTGCCTGGCATGCCCAAGGCTCTGGGTCTAATTCCCAATACCAAACCAACCAACCAACCAACAATAAAACTAACCAGACGTGAGTCTAAATCCAGGCTTAGCCTTCCTCTTAGGAGTTTGCAAGAATAGTCATAGTGAAGGGGCAGACGTGTGTCCTGGAAGGCTCAGAAATTCTCCTCAGACGGTGCAATATGAATTGTGGGCCTCATGGCCACACTGATGACCACACCAAGCCATCCGGTAAAACTGAGCCACTCCCATCAAACAAGCATGTTGGTGAGCGGAAGAGGTATCCACACATGCCCAGTTGTTCTTGATGGAATGTGACAAAATGGATGGGGAAGCCAGAATGTTTGCTTCTTCTAATGCCTTACAAATGTCCTCCCCCTAAAGGCCAGGGACAAACAGTCAACATACAGACATTCCTCTTTCTCTGTGAGACTTGGTTAGCATCTCACATACATGTCCAAGACCTGTATCTTAATATCTCATCACTTAAGAAGTCTCCATTTTCTTTTTTTTTAAGAATTCTCTATTTTCTATAAAAGATAAAATATATTTCCATAAAAACTATATTTTTAGATGAATGATTATATTTTAAATTTAGTTTTTGGTTGCATTTTTTTAGAAAACATTGAATATTAGTTTACTATTTCCTTGCATTGTCAAAATGATTCCAAGGTTTATTTACAGATATGCAATGTTGTCCAAAGGGAGAACTGAGCTAGAATCTGAGGCAGGAAAATTGCCTTCTGAGAAACCTGGTGGGGACAGGACATTGGGAGCACCCTGTACTTGAGTCTCCTTGGATTGCAAAGATAATAATTCTTAATTTTGGAGGAGTGGTCCTGAGGGAATCATTGGGTCCACTTCTCAGAGTTTTGTAGGTTCACATCTTTTGCCATCTGGTACAGGCTTGCATTAGGATGTGAAAGTTAGGTAATTTCATAGAGAAAGATCTAATTAAAATACCCATTTAAAGACATCAGCCAGCATATACCAGACCTAGAGTTTAAGTGGAGGAGGCAAGGCCTGTTCTTTTTTTTTTTCAAACTGTGCATGAAACAGTCACTTTTATCCCATTAAACTGGTAAAACTTTTATCTTACAACATTGCCCATGTTTTAACTGTTTCTATCTTATTTTCGTCACTTGGTTGTATCCCATCTTAAATATGCAGGCATTGCTGGTGTCCAGCCATCTTTAGTCCTGGCCATGCTAAGGATGCTAGCTGGGAGAGAGTCCAGGTAGGATGCTTCCTGAAACATAATTGTCGGTCATTCACAGCCTGTACTGTGGAATCCAGGATTTTGTCTTCCGTGCACTTGTAGAAAGGGCCTGGATCTGCGTGTAATTCCCACGGCTTTGTACACGTGCTTTCTCTGGGTTATCAGACATAGTCCTTGCTTTTACAGCCCGGACAAAGTAGATTTCCTGCCACTGCTAAGTGTAGAAAGTATGACCCGATGCCTTCTCCCCCTTTTAGTAGTTCCGCCACCGTCCTTGCTTGGAAAGGGAAGTCCCACCTGCCTGCCCGATGAGAGCATTGTCTCTCTGTCCACCTGCCTGCCCGATGAGCGCATTGTCCACTCTGTCCCCCTGCCTGCCCGATGAGCGCATTGTCCACTCCGCCGGGTCAGCTGAGAGGGAGATGCGCATGTGTTACTGACTCTGGATGTGGGCCAGGTTGCTGACCCTTTCAGGGCACTTCCCTTTCATCTCTAACTAGAAGTTAAATTATTGGCGAGTCTGGCTGTATATAAACGTTATCCTTCATTCCACTTACTTTAAAATATTTGTCTCTAGACATTTATTTGACATTGATGTGTTTAATGGTTTTTTTGGAAGCTATGTTTCAGATAGCCCAAGCTTGCCTTTGAACTTGAGAGGTACTTTGCATTGGCCATTTCCAAGCATGAAACATGTCCATTCAGAAATAGTTGTGATTTTCATTTTATAATAAGTTTCTTTTCAGTGACCACTTTGCATTGCCCTCACACACCGTCAACACCACTGGTCCCTGCCCTGAGGCTCCTTTCTCCAGACGTCTGTTCATCCCTCTGAGTGGCACAGGTCTGACTTCACAGGTCCCTCCAGGCCACATTCCCAAGCAGTCTTCTCCCCCTCCACTTACCCTAGCACACAGAGCGAACACTTCTGGATACTTGGACCCCTCAGTCAATATTTTTTGAACAAACAAATGACCCTGAGTGGCTCCGACCCTGAACAAGAAATACCTCCAGATTGATGATGGTATTCACTCGCTCACGTCAGTAAGCATAGAAAAACCATGGCACTTCTGTCCAAATCCATATTCATATGCCCCTCTCTGCCCTGCCTGGCATCTCGCCAGCTGAGGCAGGTTCCCCTGCAGTCAGAGGAGGGAGGACTACACACTCTTCCTCTCCGTGAGCCCCTCTTGACCTCTGACCCACACAGAGCATGGTGCTCTCCAACCCACGTATAAGCTAGTTTCCAAGTTTGTGGGAGATTGCACACCCCATGCCTGGGTAGGGTTATAGGGAACTTTAAAGTGAGCTTGTGCCAAGCATGTCTTCCTATACCTCCTGTTACTGCTACTGCTTCCCCTACTCCTTGACGCCATCACGGGTGGTCCTCCTTCCCCTACTCCTTGACTCCATCACGGGTGGTCCTTCCCCTACTCCTTGACGCCATCACAGGTGGTCCTCCTTCCCCTACTCCTTGCTACCATACACACTGGGCTTTAACTCAGATGTTTCTTTACCTCGCACCTCGTTTTTGTTATTTTCCCCCGATTTTTTTTTTTCAGCCTGTTTTCTTGTCACCTGGTAAGCCAAGAAATATTCTGGCCAGGGTATAATACCAGTCTTTTTGGTAAGGAAAGGTACATGTTTTGTTGTTGTTGTTGTTTGGTTTTTCGAGACAGGGTTTCCCTGTAGCTTTGGAGCCTGTCCTGGAACTAGGTCTTGTAGACCATGCTGGCCTTTGAACTCACAGGCATCTGCCTGCCTCTGAGGAAGCCTACTCTCCCCCGCTCTCATTTTCACAGTCTGACTTTCCTTTTTTGGTTTTTGTCTTTGTTATTGTTGTTGTTAAACAGGGTCTTACTATGTAGTCCTGGCTATCCTAGAACTCAGTACATAGACCAGGCTGGCCTAGAACTCAGAGATCTACCTACCACTGCCTCCCAAGTACTGGGATTAAAGGCATGCACTTTTGACTTTAACTTTGCCTATATCTTTCTTAATATTCTTTATTTTTTTAAATTGTCCATATGGTGATAGGATTGGTTTTAACTTGTCTTTTTAAATACAAATTTAGAAAATTTAGGAGTGCGTGCATGTACAAGAAGTTTGTGTAGACAAATGGAAGACAGGGACAAATGTCAAATGTCTTTCTTAGTCTCTTATGACTCAAAGTCTCATTGAACCTGGATCTCACCAATTCAGCTAAACTAGAGAACTCCAGGGCGTTGTCTGTCTTTGCACTGCCCAGCACATGCTGGAGTCCCGGATGCGTGACGCCAGTGTCTGCACTGCCCTCCAGATGCTGGAGTCCCGGATGCGTGACACCATGCCTAGTTTTCACTTGGGTTCAGGGATTGTCGTGCTTGTGTGGCAAATAGGTTAGCAACTGAGCCTTCTCTCCAGCCTTGACCTTTCAGTTATTTTATGTGTTGAACAAAATAAGCACCATGGGCCTCAGTATCCTTGTCAGCTTTCAGATTGAGTGACTAGCTTGCAGGTGAACTTTTTAATTACAACGTATCTATTAGCTGTATAGACCATTGTAATTCAGGTCAAACGGGCTTTCCAATATCAGCATTGAAACTGAATGTATTGTCTCCTGTCTCAACAGGAAGTGAGGCATGAAGGAAGTCATGCCTTAGCTCAAAGCCCTTCGGGCTAATCAGCTCCATAGGGTGATACTTAGTTAATCCAGCATGTCCAGTGACCATGTTTGACAGGTAGAGCCCACCTGGCTACAGTAAATAAATTCCATATCCATGTATAGCAAACATGTATTATCCTTATGCACCATGAAGAGTTGGCATGTTCTGTGCCAGGTACATGCTTGCTGTGAGAGCACACTGCCATAGGGAGAAGTTACACTGTACCTGCACTCTTCAAACACACCGCCCTCTCAGCCCATGCCTCTGAGTGACGACGCTAACTATAATGACCGTAACCCTATCAGCTGTTTCCCTGAGATCTTAAGTAGGTGGCTCAATCAGCTTCTCTAAATGAAACAAAAAAATGTTCCTAATCATATGCATATTTCCAAATTGAGCGTGTAATTCCTGGGGGTACAGCTGCTCACCTCCAGGCTGCTGGGCAGCACGTTGACCGTGTCACAGAAGACTCTTTCCCATAATGAACCAGGTTCTGTGTTCTTTAATATACAGATAAAGAGTGCTATGCTTTATCTCATACACACACACACACACACACACACACACACACACACGAAGCTCCTGAGGTTCTGAGCTCCTCTGCAAATCCCTTGTCATTTGTTTTCCCAACAGCAACAATTACGTTTCTAGGAACGTAACTTCCTTGGTCCCCCTACATTGGACTGATGAATTGCAGTTTCCAGACCTTTCTTCGAGGATATCTTATTGTCGCTTTAAAAGAAAGAAAAGGATTGCCTTTCCTGGATTGTATCGCGTTGTTTAAAAACCAGCACTTGGGAGGCTGGTGGCAGAGGAAATGTTTACATCAAGCTAATAAGCGTTAGCTGTGTTTTTCAAGTCGTTCTGTCTTAAAGTGGCTGCAGGGTTCATAGCTGTTTATAAAATATACGGCTTTCAGTAGCGTGAAATAGTTGTTTATTTCCTTTCCATATTTCCTCTTGTTGGGGAAAAAAAAATGTGTTGACCTACCGAAGTACAATGCGCGTCGGTAAGCCGAGAGTCTGTATAAAATGTGTTTGAAATCACAGACAGAGGTCTGTCCTACTGGTTGATCACCTGGTAGGATGGGGTCTGGCAATCAAGAGTTTATCTTATCCTGCATAACCACACCGTGGAGAGTGAGCCTTCCCCTGTATTGTTCCGCTCCTGTGCTCCCCCCACATTCATTCAGAAGGCTGACACTTCCTTTGCATGACAGATTAAAGAGGCAGCAAGGGCTCTTTTGATGGTGTTCCTGGAGCTTTCTTAGCTTGAACTCCTTGGGCTGTGCTTAGTGCTCAGAAATTGAAATACTATTCACCTGCCAAACTCACCAAAACCGTGCCCTTATTTTCCTTCCGAACAAGGTTTTGAAACTCCGAAAAAGCTGGTGAGTTTTGTGTGTAGACCAGGAAGGGCAAGGAAATAAGGAAACCTTTTTAAAAACAGCTCAAGAGAAAACACGTAAAACAATGAAACCAAATTATGCCTTTTCTTTCTGTGATAATCTATAAATAGGTGTTGGTCATGTTGTTGCTTTTTCAGTTGTCAGGCTTATCTGTGGTTCCATTAGACGTTATTTTCTTCCCTCAGAGAAAAGCGGTGTTTATTATTGCAGGTGCCAAAACACGGAGGAGAAAAACAAGCAGAGAGTGGGTTTAATCATTCCGAGTGGGTTTCATGTTTACTTTTTGTTTTTGTTTCCAGGGCTGGAGCCCATAAACCTAGTGAAGGAACTGGCAAATTGCCTTTCTCAGGTGCACTGCTCAGAGCAGGAACAGGTGCTGACAAAGCAGGTGCCTACTGATGAGCAGATAAGCCTCTTGCAGTCCCTCTGTGACAGTAGCTAAACCATAAAAGAAGGGCTTTTGAAATGCCACCGTGCTACTATTCAAATATTTGCTAATAGACCCCAGGAAGGAGGAGATTGTGGCCACCTCACTTGGCTTCCTCCTCCTGTTCTCTCAGTTTTGCAAAGCCGGGGTGGTTTTCCTGCGTGTGAAGCACAAACCCAAGTGTACATAGCTGGGGCTCTGCTGAGCCTTGAGCTGTGTCGCCCTTGGCAAAACACTTTTCCCCCCATTCGGTGACTGTTTATCTTAGCAGAGGACTTGGTAGTAGTCAGATTAGAGTGTTTACTAGAAGGATGTGCCTTCCTCCCTCTGTGGAGCTCCGCTTGCCAACATCCCTGGTACCACAGTAGATGTGGACGGTCCCTGAAAGTGAGCGTGAGAGTTCCCAAAGAAAGCCAAAAAGATAAGCAGATATCTGCGGTCCCTCGCTACCCCAGACATCGGAACATGCATCGTCGCACACAGTAAAGGTCGGTGTTGAGGTGTCTGACTTTTGGAACGTACAGAAGCTGAAGAAATCGCCCAGGAAAACAGTAGTGACACTGAGGGGATTTTTCATTGTGTTGCCTGTTGCCTGGGCAGTTTTTGTTTTCTGTTCTTTGATTTGAACGACTCCCCTCCCTCCACAAAGCTAGGGCTGGCAACACTCATTCATTTAGATTCCGGCTTCCAGCAAAAGCTTGTCCACTTCAGAAAGTTGAGGTGTACATGAAAAAAACAGACTGGGACCCCAGCTCTATCCTCAGATTAAGGAGAGGTGTCAAAGCAAGAGTTTATGGAGAAGTCTGAGAAAAATAAATTGTGCTTTTTTGGGAAGAAGTATTGACTGAAGTCTACTAACTTTTAAAAGATTTATATGACTTTAAATAATTACCTTGTAAGCATATGATGTCATTGTCACAGCGTTTAACGATTCATCTACTATCTACATGCTTTGTTTAAACTTCCTGTGGAATACATATGGTTCACATAAAGAAAACTCCAGGGTCATTTGAGGTTTTGTAGAAAACAATCATTTGTGAAAGCAAAACAGACCTTTCAATGTCTTATTTTGGTTACGCTCTATAAAAAGGCCATGAAACAGAGAGATCGTTGCAGCCCCGAGAACAAACTGTCAGACCCCCTCAGCCCAGCATGGTTTGAGCATAACAGCCCCACGTGGGGACAAGCACACAGCCTGTCTCTGGGACTGAGCGGGGCTGCAGTGTCTCCGGGACACTTGAGAAATACAGCCCTGTTTCCAGATGGCAACCTCGGCACGGCGCAGCCCCGAGACTCGGAGGACATGAGGTTGGCTTTCTTTCATTTCCTCTCTTTTACCAAGAGTCATAATCTATTTTTGTAAAGAAATTCAGGAAATTGGTAAAGCACTTGACTCCATCCGTTAAGTATCCGTAATTAACATGATTGTCACGTTTTTCCTGGCTCCATGCTGTCTTGTTCACGGCCTCCCTCACATGGGTACAACCCGCTGAGAGGATCCTGGTAATGGGTGTCACTTAGCCCCAGCTACTCAAACATAGCAGCGTGCGGCTCTGCAGAGAGGCACACTTCCTCTGCTCGGCTAATAAAGATTCCTAAGCTCGGGGACTTTTCTGAACAGATTCTGGCATTCTTTTCAGAGAGCCCCTTTATTGCTCTTCACCCTGTGACTGCTTTACTCCAGGACAGCACAAAAGAAACCATCCTTCACTCAGGGATGCTTGCAGCCTGTTTTCATAGCCCCTGTCCCTGATTAAAAAACAAAAACAAAAACAGGGCTGATAGTTGTTGCCCAGCAGAGCCAGCCCACCTTCCTACCTTCATCAGCCACTGTGTGTTGTTCTCTAGAATGTTCTCCAGCACCTGCAGCCTCTGTACAGAGTCGTCGTAGTCGAGGGGTGCGTCCCTCTGCACAGCGTTGGACACGTAGGGGCTGGAGGAAGATCGGCAGCTGTCGGTCTCCGGCAGCAGGAATGTGTAGCTGCAGGGCCCGTTCTGGACCTGGTATTGCCTTCTCCCTGTGCTGTCCACGCTCTTCCGAAAGTTATTGTAGGCTGAGGCCAAGACAAGATCACAGCCAAAAGTTAGGAAAACAATCTGCCACATTCTTTCTCTCCTTAGGTTTTAAACTGTGAGCTCAGCAAACTTGCAGGCACGTATGCGTCCTGAGCCCTCGGCTGCTGTCTAGAGCACAGGGCTGTGCTGCATGAACGAGTCCATCAGTGAGAGCCTTCTCCTCCCGTTCCTGAAGCAGCTTCTCTCCCAGTGCTGGCTCTCCTCTTCTCCCGGGCACACGGGGAACTGTCCTGCAGAGGAAGGAGCAGCTCTGCTCACTCCAGAGGTCTGCACAGACTCTTTGTTTCTACCCTGAGTCTACAGTGTCAGTATCCGAATCAATCACTTTCCTTCCCTTATATGATAAGTTGATAAGAGCAGCCAGACATGTGCAGCCAGCCGCTCCGCCCCCTGGCTCACCCACTATCTTCCTGTAGGGGGTCACTAGCCAGGCAACAGGAAAAATCAGAGCATAGTGCTTGCTGCTCCAAAGGATTGTGCATTGCAGAAGCCTTCTGGGAACAAGGACCAGCCACAAGGCCCCTGGGCATGTCATAGGCACCACCCTAATTATTTCCTAGAGAGAAGTTGGGGCTCTGTTGTCTGTGCACTCATTCGCTGGCTAAGCTCGCAGAGTAGCTGAGGGAATCACTTTAATTTTAAAGCGCAGTGAAAGGTTCTGAATTTCCCTGTAGGAATAAAACTACAACTATATCAGAACTTTATTTTTGGTACCGAGAATATAAAGAGCAAGACCAGTTGGTATTACTTGATTTTTTTCAACTATTAGCCAAGTCATGTATAATTTTAACCCAGTTTAAATCGTGTTACCAAGATCAGTTTCTCAGCACTTACATGTTTATACCTTAAAACAAAATAACTAGTTAAATATACAAACAAAACTTATAATACTTTGACCCTATTAATGGTCTATTAAGTTATGGTAGATATTTAGATGAAGTATATCTAGAGGGAACATATACCCTTTCCTTTACTGTATGGGGGTTTGCTGGGGGTTCATTGTTCTGTAACATATTATTAAATTAGTCCCAGTCAGTGGGCTCCCGCAAATCACTTTCCCCTTTTAATTAAGCACTAAAGCCCTTGGCCATAAAAGGCAGGGCTGTGCTGACTTCTAAGGCTTCCAGCTCTGTGGCTCTGTTGGTCCAGACTCACTTCCCTTCATAACCAGAACTTAATGCTCCAGAGAACGGTACTGTGCAAACCACAGTGTCCGGTGAACTGACTCAAAGGACGGCATCGGCCTCTAGAAAGCCCAGGCAGCTCCGCATTAGGCAAGCTTGACTTCTGGAGGATGCAAGAGTCGGGATTTTAGCTGTAGGTGAATCTGGAATCTGCACAGTGAATTTTGTTATTCTCAGAATCAGTTTGGAAGAGACCTAACTAAATGTTTTTTAAATGCATGCTGTTAACAGAGTGGCTCCCGAGTTGCCACCAGAACAGGGAATCTTATCCCAAGGTCCACAGGCAGATATCACGGGGTCCTTGAACTCTTTAATTTCCACCAAGCTCTAACCAAAATTCAGCTTTTCTTGTATAAATGAGGAATCAGCCAACCACACTTTCCCATCAGCAGAGACATGTCCTTCTAACAGACGTCTCAAACCTCACAGTTGTTAGAAAGGACTCACGGGCCCTACAAACTGCTAGAGAGCTCTGTGGCCCAGAAAGGCCAGAACTCGTGCTCTGCACAGACAGTTAGCAGGGGAGGGAGTTTGATTCCTGAGAAATGATGCTTGGTTCACTAATGCCGACATCCCTGCTCAGAACACCTAGAAGAGAGTAGGCAGGCCTTAACTTCAGTGCTGTGTGTACTTGTGCTCTCGGCCCCAGTTTCCCTACTTGGAAAACAGACACCATTCTTTCTTTGTGGAATTTTCTGGATTAAGTTGATATATAATAGGCACAATTTAAGGTTGCTAACTACTTTCCTTATGGGGTTTTTTTTTTAATAAGTGGAAATTAATTTGTTTACCATGAAACAGTATCTTTACAGTTTTGTACTTAGTCTCTTGGAGAAAATCTTTTATTTGTTTGGAAAAGCACAATTCAAGGCTTTAATATATGGTTTAGGTTGGAACCATTCAATAGTGTTCCAGGCAAACCAGGATGTTTTACAAGAAGAAACATGGACAAAGAGACAGGCCAAGTACCAAGCGAAGCACTCTTCTGGGCAAAGGGTGACTCACATCAGGACTTCTGATCCCAAGAGGATCGTGGGACATGGAGGGAAGGAGACCATAGACAGAGCACTCTGAAAATATGTAGGAGAAGGTAGCACCACCTCCTGGGGACGCACGGCCTCTGTGCTTTTGCTATGGACACTGTCCTCATCCAGTCCCCCCAGAACATGACAGGGGCTGTTTTTCATAGACTCTGAAATGGAAATGGTTAAAGGCGGAATCGGCAAGGCTCTCTTGAGGAATGAGATGGCAGAGACTTCAAGCACTATGGATTGTCCCAATCTTGATGACTGTATCGGCAATCGTGGCTGCCGCTGGGCAGCTCCTGGCCTGTCAGAACAGCTGGACAGCAGCAGGACTTTCTTCATGAACACAGCACTCTACGCCTTTTATTATTTCACACCCACGAAATAGTCTTTTTGTATATTTCCAATCATTTAAGAATGGTAGGGATCAGAGCAAGGCACGGCAGCACATGCCTGTAATCCCAGCACGCAGGAGGCTATAGCAGGAGGACTGTTGCAGGGTTCAGTCCAGCCTGGGCTACATGGAAGCTTAGTCTCAAACAAAACAAGCTAAATGCACACACAAACACACACGTGTATGGGTGCTATTGTAAAAATACCATTGCTGGCTAAAACAGGTTATGAGTTAGGCGGCGGAGGAGGAGGAGTCGGTGAATCCATACCCTGGGGATGGGACCTCTCACTATTGAGTCCACATCCCTCATGAGAAGAGGGCCTTCACTTACAGTGTGGCATATGCCAGGGCCCGAAGAGAAATGGCACTTTGAAGCTGGTTATAAAGCGCTAGGAACATGACACCATCACAGAGCACAGAGTGGCACAGTGTGGCAGCCCCTAGGGCCACAGGAACTCAGAGGGGCGTACCCAGTCAGGACTGCAGCAGCCTTCTAAGAGGACTCACAAACTCCAGGGAGGCGAGCAAAGACTGAAAAGACCTCTCCTGCCCAGGCTACTAGTGCCACCAGCCAGTGGCTGACAATTCCCATTATGGCTTGGGGTCACAGCTGAACATCTCAGGCCCCTCCATCCTTTCTCCAAAGTGTTCCTTTTCTGTAGAACTTTGCCTCCCTCGGTCACTCGCTGACAGGATGCTGAAGCAGATGAAGATGCAAACTAAAGGTGTTGTCACCGGTTTCCTAAAGCCGCCCTCAGCCCGTCACTTGTGGAGCACCTGTGCATGGTGCTGTGCCTTTTCATCATTGCATGTGTGTTCTGCCAGGTTACAGGTAATCAGCTCAAACTTCAGAGCCCCGTTTATCCCCTCAAGAACTGTCTCTGGGGCTGGAGGGACGACTCCAGTTCAGAACACTAGCTGCTCTTCCAGAGCATCCATGTTCAATTCTCAGTAACCATACAGCGCTCACATCTGTCTGTAACTCCAATTCCAGGGCTTCTGACAGCCTCACACAGTCAAAACAACTTTGAGAGAGAGAGAGAGAGAGAGAGAGAGAGAGAGAGAGAGAGAGAGAGAGAGAGAGAGAATTCTCTATGGTTCTCATTAAGCCCTTTTTTTTTTTTAATGATACGAGAAAGACGTAGTTATCTATTTCCAGAAAGGAAGCCATCTACAAAGACTTAAACCAAACCAAACCACAATAATTTTATTAATTCTCTGGGAATTTCATACAATGTACTTTGAACATATTCACCCACCTATAACCATCCCATACTCCCTCCCACCCGACTTGAAACAATAATGATTTCTTCTTCTTTCTCTCCCTCTGTCCCCTCCTCCTCCTCCACATTCAGTCCAGTTTGTGTTGCCCCACTAGTCTTGAGTGGGGCCTACCCTGGTGTGGGTCAGCCTAACAGGAGCCACATCACTAAAAAAGGAACTGATTCTCCCTCTCTCAGCAGCTGTCTTGGTGGGATTTCATGCCTACGCCCTCTCTGGGATTTTGGCTGACGGCTGTTTGCACAGGCCTTACCTCATGCTATCCCAATATCTCACTGCATTCTCATACATGTATCAGCTCTGCTGTGTCTGGAAAGCACCGCTTCCTTGATGTTATCAACCATCTTTGGATCTTACGGTCCTTCTGCACTTTATTCCACAAAGAACCCTGAGCTTTGTAGGGAAGGATGCGTCACAGGGACCCTTGAGCACCACCCCGTGACATCATTTCACCCTACTCCGCTGAGGGAAAAGCTGCAGGGTCTGCTGCAGGGTCTCCTGTCGGCTCTGACTTCCCCAACTCTTCAGGATTCTAATCTCACAGATCCCCGCCGTCTACATCGTAGCGTCAGAGGGTTCAGAGCCTCCGGCTTGCCTAGGGTCATTCAGAAGATGCCTGGCTCTGTGCAAGAGGTATCCTGAGAAGGCAGGTGCTTCACATTTTTAGATTGGTACCAAGTGGACAGCTCCATGCGACCCATGCCAGAGGGCATTTGTGAGTAGCTCCTATGGCTTCCACTGTCACCGTGAGCCAGTTTACAGAATGTCACTAAGAGTTTTGTCCTTGTCAGATAAGTGGGTAGACCTGGGGCCTCTCAGTTGACCTGGAATAACATTAGCCCTCACCACATAACAAGGGGCATTTTATAAAAACCTGTGTTATTAAAAAAAAAATACACAGAACACTCAGACCCTATCCAGGCATAGGGTCCCCTGGTTCACAGTCCCCTGTCCATACCCTTACCAGGCACAGCAGACTTCTCCTTCCATGTCATTGCTGCCTACGGCCCTGGCTTGCTGACTGGTGTAGGCACATCTGGCCAACTTGGATTGCATTTTTGGAAAGTACCTTTTTGGTATATGAGAGACTCGGTGCTGAATTACCCTACAGTGTGAAGCTGGGACACTGTGTCTTTGTGGTCAGAATGGCACACTTAGGACTCTCAGGCGCCTGGCATGCAAGAGTGGGGAGAAAGCCGAGGGACCTCTTGGCCATCTCTCCTACTGCCCTTGGCATCTTTAAAATTGGCAAAATAGTTGATATGTTTCTATATACACCTCAAAGTCATTTGCAAGGAAAAGCATTAGGCACTCACTGAACATAAAACTTGCCCGGGAAGTTTTCTTCTGTTCCCTCCACATTGTCTGTAGTCACTAATGAGAATCAAGGAAACAACTAACACACACACACACAGAATGGGGGAGAGACTATTTCAGCAGTCTCAAAGCAGTCCCCGTACAGCGATACCTTGGCATAGCGTCTTTCTACTCAGTATATGTTGACCTGGATCTAAACAACACATCAGCAGACTGTGGCCATCAGCAAAAATGTCAACACACTAACTGCCACCACTCCCAAGCTGCCAGCATGCCCATCTGGAGCCCAGAATCTGTTATTAATGTAATAACAGTGAATTTAAAGCCATGGAGTGTATATGTGTACGTGTGTGTGTGTCCACATGTGTGTGCATGCATGCATGGGTTCTCACACATGTAAAGCAAGTACTATTGCTCACTGAACTGTGTCCTCAGCCCCTCAAGCCAGCAATCTTTTCTCCAATTTTAACAAAGCAAAATCCCAACTTCCTTTGCAAAGGGTTGAGACATGCTCTTTAGTGCTGGCTGTCACCCTATATAGCACTCACACTCCTCCTACTGACAGAATCCATGTCACAACCCCAAACTGAGCACCTGGGTGCTACGTGAAAGTAGAGGCATATGTGCACAGTACAGACTTGTGATCATGAGGAGGGGCAGGCAGTTCTGTGACCATCCACATGGGAACCTGTGCTCACCCATAAGGGGGCCGCCCTGTGTGAGTACAGACTTGGACTCGAAACCCTGGAAACCCAGCGTGTGTGTCAGTGCTCTGGCTAGCTGTGCATTCACGTTGCCCTCACATTTTCATCTTTCTTACCTTCATAATTCCTTTCCAGTCCGTCTCTTTAGCTTTGCCCTGTATTCACAGCTAACAAAGTGATAGGCCTAGGAAATAAAATATGGTGCCAGTTGAAGCATGATTTCCTGTTCTCGTGGGAAGTACATGTTTGTGTGCACACTTATGTGTGTTTGTTGTATGCACATAGCATTTGACATAAAATCAATGGCCCAGTACGTTTAGAGTGTAATTAAGTCACCGGCTTCGAAACGGGCATCAACTGTGGAATTCACCTCTGTGAGAGGTGAGGAAGTGAATATTTTGTTAAAATCATTCTCTGACTGCCAAAGGCGGGAAGGACCGTCTGCCAGATGTGTTTTCAGGCCCCTTCCTTTCCTGGGAAACAGCCATTTCCTCCCCCCGCCGGCATGTTCTCATCTCCGGGTGGATGGTGACACGTGCACTGAAGGATCACGGGATCTGCAGCTCCGGCCGTCACCCTTAGTCACCATCTTCATCCCAGCTGTGTGATTGACAAAGAACTGCAGACCTGGTAGCTGATGAGTACATGTGGGGGGGGGGGGGGTTGGAAGATCACGTGACCTCTCGATGCAGTTATATCAAAAGGTGCCATGTGCTTGCTCACTCTCTTATCCAAGTGTTTACTGTGAAATCGTGTGTGAATGGCATTTAGATAGGATCCATTCTGTTTTAAAGAAATGTAAGATTCTCGGGTTGTTTACAGTTTGCGCCGTCAGGAGCCAGCAGAGCATCCTGTTCAAGAGCTTTCGTGCCTGACAGACACACTGCATCTTCTAGAACCCACGGGCTCCGAAAGGGGGGGGGCTTTATTTATTAGAAACTTATGAAATATGCAAGTCAATATTTTTTTAAGATTACACCCCAAATTCCTCAAATTTCTAGGAAGATTTCAGTTTATATAATTATCCTGTTGTATAAAGTTATCTCAAACACTGTTTGATTTTTAAATATTTTCATTCTAATATTTTTGTGGAATATTTTGTCTCTCCATCAAAAAAACAAATGTCAGACGGGTCCAAGCTTTGAGAAGACAGTGAGTACAGTTCTCCATCCATGAGTAGGTGCCAGCCTGGCATTTCCGTACTTCCTCTCTGGAGGGAGACATGGTAAACATTGTTTGTAAATGATTTCTGTGTCATTGGCGGCTGTTCGACTCTGAATTAAATCTTTGCTTTGAATAGTACTTGATATTTTGAGGTGAGTTTATTAGCTAAAATTTTACATTAACCCATTTCAACAAACTTTTGAGAGTTTGGAGCCCACTGCTCCTAAGAAATGTGTCCGGCCTCTCTTCATAACCACTGTGAATGAACTCGCTGAGTTTTCACTTCAAGTGGCTTAATGCCATCTAGATTAATCTCCTTTTAATCTAAATTTATAAATTTTTATCTTAATTATTGAGAAACATTTTTAAAAGAGATAAAAATGCTGTAATGACTGTTCCCATTTAGATATATTATCTCTCTTGGTTATAAGTGAACATAAATAAATAGCTCATGTCAAGGTTATTTTAAAAAAAAATGCACATGACCCTCCTTTGGTATTCCCATCCATCTGGCTGAGTTAATATGAAAACTCTTTCTGTGGGAACTTACATTTGGTTATGGACTTACATGGACAAAAGTCGTTTTTGAAAAACTGTATCATGACTATGATAAATTAGTTGGGCATAAAAGTTATAGTCACGGTTACAAAGAGCCGTGCTGCTTGTGCGTAGGTACACAACAGACCCCATGCTGTCCTTGCCCCGGCGTGGATCCGGCTGTCTCCTAATGACTGGGCTTTCCTGGTTATCTGCCCCATGCTCTGTGCTTTCCTTTCAAAGGCTGCCTAAGCCCCTATCCTGGCACCCACCAGCACTCCCTCCAAATGTTCCCATTCCAGGCAAGGGCACAAGTCAAAGACTGACACAAAAGAGAAAATAAAAGGAAACAAACTGGACAAAGACCACAAAGAAAGGACATTTATTAAGTATTAGGTACCAGTTCCTGACATCTGTTTCCCTCAAGAAAAAAAAAATGCAATAATGTTTTTTAAAGCCTAAAAACTATTCTAGTAGAATTCTAGTAGAATATTATAGGAAAAGAAATTATGTATATTCTCCCTAAATCCCGCTGCCTTAAAATAACCGTTTCTTTTAGTTTATATGCCAAAGTCTTGTTTGACTACAATAAAAAAATTAAACCAAAAGAAAAGTGCAAGGAAAGTACCCATTACAGAATGCTAACATCAAATCCACTGTTAATACTCACCTGCTCCCTCTGCTGGTCTCCTAACAAGTGACCCACAAAACTCATTGAAATCATTAATAGAAACACTGGGCAGTTTAAGGCATAAGTCAGCTGCAACTCATAAGTACCCTGGATGCCGTCAGTCATAATAGAAAATAGCGGAGCACAGACGGAGCTTTGACATCAGTGCACGCAGGCACACATCTAGTGTGTGAGTGGAATACAATGGTACAGTTCCCGCCCACAGCAGATGAGCCCTGCTTGTGACAGAAACCTGTGTTACCAGTCTCCAAAATGGGTGGAGTCTGAGATCCAACTGCCTGCAACAAGCTCCCACTCTGGAGAGGCGAAGGAACGCTGTGCCCAAAGCACCACTTGGTGGGCTTGGTGGCACCGGTGGTGGAGGTCATCCCCCAGGGAAAGCAGGTGAGGGTTCAATGAGCTGTTGGAATACCTTCAGTGTGGGTTTTGATCCTAGCTATTTTCTTAGGCAGAAAGAAACCATCTCCCCAACGCCGATTTGCCCCATAGAGCAGCCTAAACTGAGAGAAACTACATTCCATGCTGAGAAAAGTGTTTGTACAATTTAAAAAGAAAAGAAAAAACAAAACATTATGGGCATTAAGAGGAATGAACTACAATTGAACAGAGGGGTGGTGAAGGTGTAAACAATGAGGTGGTGTCCGGAACTCACTCCTAAAGGGTCTGCTCAGCAATTGGACCCTCCCACCAGTGGAGAGGTTGAAGCAGGGGAAGGATTCTGAAGAGTGGAGAAGGGAGAGGCAGAGACGCTGCTGCGGTCCCTCATGGAGATATTGCCGTGGCCTGAGCTTCAGTGGTAACGCAAGGCTCGCAAGCGTTTGCAAGGGAGAATCAGTGTGACTGCCGTGATTGGGATGGCTTGCCTAGCATGAGCAGAGTCCCAAGTTCCATCCTTGTGTATCTGCTGGTTTTGCTAATGGCATAGGATGCTTGTGTAATAAAAACACAAGCATCCTATGCCATTAGCAAAACCAGCAGATACAGAACGTAGCCAAGAGACAGGCTAGCAAAGCCTTCACAGGGGAAAGCTCATGGTCACATTTTACCAAGGGACTGCACTTCTTTCTAGACCATTTTCTTGAGGATGCTGCGTTAAAGGTACCACAGACTCAGACTCCCAAGTCAATGCTAGCGATGTGGATAGAAGAAGCTCTCCTTTACTCAGAGCTCCATGGCTGGGTGCTGAAGCTAATTCCATCCGTGGTCCTTCACCGAAGGCTCACAGGGCAGGCTCTGTGGCTTTCAGCATAATATCCCTTTCTCTGGTTTCTTCTCTAGAAGAAATACTCAATGAGAGAAATAAAGAAGACTCAGTCCAATTAGTAAAAATGTAAAATTGTCCAAGGGGTATTGTAGACAAATCTAAGTAGAGTTTCATCTTCAGGAAGCAATGTGTAGCTTAATCCCTTTGCATTAATTTGTCACTTGATTAAGGATATAAAGGACCTCAGAATGCTCCCTTATTTGCAGTTATGGCCATTTGGGTATACTGAACTAAGCTAGAGTCATACTGAAATAGTATGGGCCCCTCATGCAACATGGCCAGTATCTTTACAAGAAGGTGGTCATGTGGAGACACAGGCATCCTCTGAAGATGCCATGTGACATCAGAGGCAGAGAACAGGTGATAGTACCCCCAAACAGCCATCAGCCTCCAGAAACCCAGGAGAGGCCAGAGCAGATATGTTCTCAGGAGGAAAGACATTGACCTGGGACATTCTGGCTTCCAAAACCACAAGAGCATGAATTTCTGTTCCCTGACCCACTTGGCTTGTGGCAATTGTGATTGCCCTGATGAGATAGTACAACCCCCAAAAGAGTTCCCATGAAGAAGGACATTACCACATGCCTCCACAAACTGACACCTGATTCTCATGCTTCTTATTTCACCTGGGGGCAAGGGGCAAAGGTGACCCAGGCAGTTCTTGGCATCTAGTGAGAACAGTAGTCATGCCCAGCTCTTTCAAGACTTTCCTGGAAGGACTGCTGATCTGCAATTGCAGCCAGCCTCTAACGGACCAGGCCAAATGCCATGTGTCCTTGGAAGCCCTCCCTGTCCTTCCCCGTGTCAACTCAGGCTCACTGCACTGGAGGTGAGACTAGCTCAGCATCTCCACTCTGTGATGGAGTTCTGACCTGAGCCTCGCAAGGCCTGATGCAGCCTTCTGCTGCTGTGAAGTGACTCGTGCACATTGACCTGCTCCTGCAGGGGGATCTCTCTACCATGAAAGGAAGACGTGTGGGTGTAGGGCTGCTCCCCTCGTGCAGGTGTTTGTCTCGGCTGCCTGTGTGGCAAGAGCCCCTTTTCCATTCAGTCTGCAGCCCTCACCACTGCAGTGCTGTTCTACGGAAACCCAAGCTGATGCCCTCAGTCCCAGCCACCTCAGGCTCCTGCTGCAGATGACAAGGTGCTGGGTGGTGTCACACTGGGAAGTCCTGACCTAAACATCCAGAAGCCCTTTCCTCAACATCTGCTGCTCCTGGCATCTTGGCTCCCCGCCAAGGCCCTTTAAGTTGTGGTGCTGTGGGGGTCTGGAATGGAAGCCTCCATCTTCTCTTCCTCCCCTGTGGTCTGGAGTTCGTTTTATTCTAATGAAACCAATAAGCATACAGAGGTCAGCAGCTCTGAGCCAAATTCAACTATCAGATGCACAGCACCTGACATAGAATAAATTGTTCCTAGGTAAACACATTCAGGGATTCCATGTGTGCAAGTGATCTTCTAGTAAACATTCTAGATCTTGCCTTTAAAAGAGCGTTATCAGAGCCAGGTGGTGGTGGTGCACACAGTTAATCTCGGGAGGCAGAGTAGGTGGATCTCTGAGTTCAAGGCCAGCCTGGTCTACAGAGCGAATTCCAGGACAGCCAAAACTGTTACACAGAGAAACCCTGTCTCTAAAACTAGAGAGAGAGAGTTATCTTTCAACATTTTCACATTATGTATGACACTTCCCTTTTCCGCTGCTTTTAGACCTGCTGGACCTCAGCTGAAAGCCATACATACACCTTGCATTTGAATACACCAAGATGGGTAGCAAATCTTCAGTAGTTAAGGGCAGAGGAGTCTGAGTATACCCACAACTACAGCATTAGCGTAGTGTGTAGCTCAGCGGTCTACAGTGTTACCATGTTAGTCCTTTGGGGTTTCAGTACTAGCTTCCTGTATTTGCTTTTATAGATGTGAAAGATATTTTAGCTTCTATATGAGAGAGATAAGGCAAGCATAGAAAGACCTCTTGAAAATAGGTCCTCCTGTTTTTCCCCACAGACAAGTGTTCTAGAACCTTCCACCTGCCTGCAAAGCCCCTCAAGAAAAATAAAAGCATTCTGACGTGACCGATAGGAACAAGGTCTCCTCCGACCACCTGTGCTACACTGCATCTTTCCCATGTCTCGTACTGGACCTTGGGTTCTCTGGCTCTCTTTGGGGAAAGTGTCACCCCCCCAAGGGCAGTTCCAGAGTGGGCTCTCCTTTCTAAAAGTAGCATGCCAACTTTGTCTCCCACACCCTCAACTATCCTGGTAAGTGTGTGGACCGTGGCCTTAGTGCAGAATCAAGTTTGGACTGCTAGGGTGGCTTGTGGGAGAAGGAAGCCATGACAGTTCTTTCCAAAGCTGGTGTTTCTAGGAAGACACTCAAGCCTGCACCTGTTCACTGTCCGTTATCAATTCTAATCAACAGTTCAGCTGGCAGTGGGAAAGGGGGAAAACAATAAAGCTTGCCACCTAAAACATTGGGAAACCCCTTCCCATGATGAGTTTATTCAGGACCTAAAATTACGCGTTTTCAGGATGCCAGAACCAGGGCGCGACTTCACACCTGTGTTCTAGAATGTATTTTGAATGCCTTAATAACTAAACGGGGAAATTTTTGGACTATTTTCTAAATATAACCGTAAATTTTACTGTACAAGTGTTTTCTTCCCCTTTTTGACAGTATTCTGCTTTCTGGGTACCAAAGTGTTAGCACTGAGAAAATCAGCTAGATCCAAATATAAGGCCTGGGCCTCGAGGCAGGACGGTCTCATGAATTTGAGGCCAGACTGGTCTACATGATGAGTTCCAGGACTACAAAGAGAGACCCTGTCTCCAAAAAACAAAACACACACACACACACACAATCAAATGTAAGGCACACCTATGAAACTGTGCTTGTTTGTGTTAGAGTCAAGCTTTCAAGCTTTGTAGAAGTGACTGGCTTCAGGCTCCTAGCAATCATTCTGCCTCAGCCTCTTGAGAGCTGGGATTGCAAGCCGGAGCCACCAGACCCAGCCTGTTTGACACTTCCAGATAGATGTGCCGTCACATGCAGGTAGAAGAATGAAGGCTGCCCAGGATCTTCGGTTGCCTCGGGACAATGACAGACTCATTAAGGATTTGGGCAGCAGCCATGCCCACCTCGGGATGGTAGAGCTGATCAACACCACATAGTACTTCATTCTCCAGCATCTGCCAAATCACCAAAGAACAATTCCATCTACAGTTGGAAGGGTCTGGTCTGTTCCCTTGGGAATGATGACCAAGTGCACTCTGTCCTCTGTAGATACTGGAAACCATGTCTGTGTTCAGAGTCGAACTGTCCGAGATCTTCTGATTAGCTCGTGCATTCCTGAGGAAAGCATTTTACTGGAACTTTTATTAGAGGCTCTTGAGCAATTGACTTGGAGCACAGATAATCTGAGCATACCTGATATACGGCCTGGACTTCTGTCCATGCGTCTATTGTTGCTGCATACATGACATTAACCCTGAATCAGTGTGGATGGTATGTGGTGAGTGCCTTGCATCTTATACTGAGAAAAGACTTTAGAAAAAACAAATGGGCAACAGCAGTTCTTGACAACCCTACAGCTCGTCACCGGGACTCGCCGAATTTCTAGTTGTAAGGAAAGATACTACCACATGCTTTCTAATTTAGATATAAGTGGAACTGATTGTAAAGAAATTGGGCATTTTAAATAATACTAGTGATGAAGAGGCTGTGTGCTGTTTGGGTAGTAGCTGAGGTAAAGTGTGAACACAAAACAGACGGATCTGCTCCCAGCACCTCCAACTCTGGGGAGATGCTAAGGGTTCCTTGTGCCCTTGACTAGGAGGCGGGTGCCACCTCCTTCAGAATCTCACTCGTGAGTCTGTCTCCATGTAGATGGGTGTGCACTCACAGTCCACTGCACGCATTGGAGGCGGGTGCCACGTCCTTTAGAATCCTGAGTCTGTCTCTGTGTAGATGGGTGTGCACTCCCAATCCACCGCACACACTGGGAAATGGAGCCAGGCAGCTCTGCCATCACACGATAGGGAACTGCCCAATGTAAGCAGGCATGCAAATACCAGCCAGGGGAGTAAACCCACACACACCTGCAAGTGCAGTCTGGCCTGCAGATTGTTTGTTAGGTGTTAGCACCTCCATGATGCCCTTGTGGCTGCTGGCTGCATTAAAGCGGAATCCTCTGGGTCCTTTTGTTGTTCATAACCCAGTAAGGCAAAATGCCTTCCCCAGTCCTCATGGCTAGACAGTGTATCACTGGAGCATGGGCTTCCTGCCTCCTGTTCCTACAGGTAACTACACGTGATTCATTTGCATATTTAGTGTTGAAAGAATCCATAGCTATATTAGTATTTTAATAGGTGAGAGATTTATAACTCAGTGGATTGCTCCCCCACCAAAAAAACCTCCACACCTTGCTAGTGGTCTGTGATTTCTTGGAAACTCCTGCTTATCCCCAGAGTCATCTGTAATCGAAACCCTCAGATGTTATGTTGAATTTGCAATTTTAAAAAATCCCAGATTGATTTCATAGTCCAGACACACTTTTAAAGCAGCACTGCACACGGAGGAGCTGGGGACAAAGGGACTCACAAGCTCCTCTTCCCTGCCCCGTCAGAGACATTGATCCGTTCTCTGCACAAAATGTTTACATTCATATCAAATCTAGGGTTTAGTGAACCATGGAAGTTAGAGGTTAATGGAAACAAGAATTGACCCCGAAGCATATTTCAGCTGATTTAAAAAGAGACAAAGCAGATGTAATTACTGTGAAGAGTACTTTTACTGCACTGAGCCTGCTCTCGGGTAATCTCTGCTTCCTCGGCCTCCTCGCTGCAGACATCCGTGCATTCCAAGGGCACAGTGACATTACCAGACTCCTCAGATCGTGAGAGCTGCAAGAGAAGGGGCATAAAGAAGAGCTATCTCCCGAAGCGCTTTGTTTTAGCTACAGCCTCACTTGATATTCCGACAGCATACACAACAATTAGTTATGACTTGTTCAAGTGACTTCCCAGGGGTGGGGAAGATGGCTCAGAGGGACACGTGCTTGCTTTGGGACTTGCGTTGGAATTCTCACCACCCATGTGAAAAGCCAGGCTTGACAGCAAGAGTCTGTAACCCCAGCACCAGGGGGAGGAGATAGGAAGAGCCCAGAAGGTGGCCAGCCAGTAAGGTTCAGTGAGAGACCCTGCTCACAAAATAATTAATCTAGTGCTTACACTACGAGACGGTTCACGGGCCAGGAAAGGGGCTGGAGATTTAAGCACATAGATGGGGATACGGGGACACGGGTCATCCTTGAACCAAGAATGCCCCCTTTATTGTCTTCCAGGGCAGCTTATATAGGGATCCTTAACTGATAGCCACGCCCCAGCCAAACTCACCTGAAACCACTCCCCTGCCATCAGGAACTCCTGAGGGTCTTGTGCTCAGAGCAGCTGCAAACGCAGGAAAACAAGCAAGTATAACAAGCTGTTTATAAGAAATTCAGGGTCTGGGGGTCCACAGCCCCCAACAAGTTAACACCGGCACCTGACCTCTACACTCACACACCGCTTTACAACAAAGTGTTTCTTTCCTGATTGCATTTGCCACAGTCAGATTCTGCCAAGACTTAGCTATTGCAGGAGATTCTTGCTTACCAACACAGTTTTTCTGCTAAGTATGCGGAGGTTCACTGTGTTATCTGGTGCCACAATGGCTTCATATATAAACCAGAAATTGCAGAAATGCTCAAAAGCCTAAAAGTCCAAATACAACGTAAGAAGCAGCATCTTAAATCTAAAATGCATTATATTAGTAGGGTTCAGTGAACCAACAGGCAGCCCGACCCATCCCGGTGCCGACAGTTTTGGCAGTATAACAGGTGTAAGAGTTTGTAAGCATTAACTGGTCTTCTCATTTAGCTTGAATTGAGAGAAAAAAACTGTATTTTTCTTAATCTTTCAAAATAGCTACAGAATCTGTTTCCTGATTTTTTTGGGGGGGTGGGGAGTGCCAATCAAAGGACTTGGTACGAGTGAAAACACAGTTTTTTCCTATTGGAGAGAAAGGAGGTATGGTTCTGGCTGACAGTGCACACACAGCTAAGGTGAGAAGGAATAACATTCCCTGGGGTGCTGAGTCTACCGACCCCAACTGTCCTGCAAACTTCCCGTTGAGGAGACCTTTAGGTGAACACTCCAGGGAAGCAGGCTATATTGTCAGCACAGCTGGGAATGTGGTGGTACGTGGTACATACATATGTCACAGCTGTCTGAGACCTCTTCCCTGGGCAGAGCTTCTCTCCGGGGCTGCAGTGCAGCTGGAGCCTGGATGCCACTCCTCTTGGCTGCCTCTGTTTTTCCTCACCTCCTAAAACCTGAAGCTAGGATGCTAGGGAAAGATCAACACCCCTATCTAGGTCTGCCTTTCGAGATATTGCAAAGTAAGAATACTGTATGTTTTTTTCTCTAATTAAAATGCATCCTCCTTTCTCTGCCTCCCAAGTGCTGGGAGTACCGGTGCGCCTCACCACACCCAGCCTCTTTCTCCTCTTTTAAAAATGAAGTTCATGTCTAAAAACATGTGGCCTAAACTTCTTTCCTCAGGACCAGTCATGCTAGCAGGCAGCAAGGCAGGGTTTCTCAGACCTAAGGAGCTGTCCTGCTGTTAGCACAGCAGGGCTGCAATGATGCAGCTGGGACGCTGATGTTCTCCAACTACTCTGAGGTTTCCTAGACAAAGCAAACTCCTTGCCAACTGCCCCACCTTCAGAGATCAATCTCAGAGGCCCCAGGCTGCTCTGCAGCCCCCATGCTCTTCCCTGCGTGCTCGCTCCATGGCAGGGCATACCCTGGGACCACTCGTTATCAGCCATTGTTGTCTGCCAGTCAGGGCTTAGAGGTGGACATTTGAGGTGAATTCTAGCAATGGAAAGCCCAACTGAAGGCTCGTGGGACAGGTGTATAGGATGGAAAGGAAATGGGTTCATCAGGGTGAGCCAGGTAGAGGCAGAACTGGCCAAGAGAGTGCTGGCACTATACACAGTGGTACTCTGGAGCCCGGGAGCAATTTTTAGTGAGACTTGCTGCTCAAGATGAAGAGGAGGGATAAGAGCCATGAGAGCATCTCCCGTCCCTATCTTAGACTGGCTCCAATCTAACAGCGCACAGCCCTCTCTACACAGTGATCCTGAGTCAAAAACTCACTAAACTCACTGTGATAATTCCTGTCAGGAAGATCCTTTTGCCACAGGCTGTCGGTGGAAGACCACTTCAGTGGGTGGTCGTAAAGTCAGCAGTGGCTTTGCTGTGTACCAGAGAAGTTCTTTCAAGACAGAGCCAGCAGGTGTGTACCTGCCTGATGTGAGTGCCCCTGGACCATCTCTGGTTCGTGGATTACATAGCCCCAGAGTCTGGCCATCGTAGAGACCCTGACCTGCCTTCTTACCCAGCCATACTGAGGTTCACCTGGATGCCGCTGGGCTTAGATTCTGTTTAATTTGTTCTGGAATGTTTCCCGTGGCTTTATTTGTTCACTGTCTTTCCTACACAGAAGAGTTCCCCCACCTGCCCTGTGTGGTTTAATGCTCGGGGCAACTGTTTGCAGATGTGTGATCACAGGGCACACCAGATGCATGGTGGAGCCATTCCCCGACTGCTGACTGCTGGACAGCCGAGTGGTTTCCAGTTTTCAACTGCTGTGAATTTGATTATGGTTTCTGGCAGAGATTTGTGTATATACATAAATCACTCGGTAATTTTTCAGGAAAATAGCTGCCTTGGGGCCTGGATAGTTGAGTGTGGTTTCAGAATGTTCCCGATGACAAGGGCACAGCCCAAGGCATCTTTATATGAATGTCTTCCTACTTGCAGGCAAACTGGGGTAGGTGAGAAAGAAAGTGTGTGCTTGGGGGACGGCTGCCAACGGCAAGAAAGAGGGCAGTTAACACCCAGGAGCTTGTCAGAGTCCGCAGCCTCTGCTCTGCTGATGAGGTGATTACATCTGAGTTCCCCAAGACTAAGTGTCCTCTAGAAGATTTGTTGTGGATCAAACCCTCACTTGGAAAAGTCCAGAAAGTGCTCACTTGCTTCAGTCTAAACCATCATCACCACTAGAACTGCTTTGTAGTGAAAAGCGAGTAGTGGATAGCTTTCGCTCTGCCCGGTTAGGGTATGCTCAGGCCTAGGGCCAGAGATGAATCACGGTGCTGAGGGACGGGTGCTCATGGTCCCTATAGGTCTTGATGCTGGCAGACACTAGCTGTAGGAGACACCAGCCCTCACCTGGACCCTGCTGTGTCCACTGTGCAGGTAAAGGGGCTGCAGCTGCAACTCTGTGAAGAGCCAGCCAGCCCAGCAGGTAGCTCAGTCCTCAGAGGTGCTCACCGTCCCTGAAGCAATACCCATGCATTCCCTGGGGAAAAAAATTATTGACAGCAACCAAAAGAAAACTTTGACTTAAGACTTTTGGAGGTCAGATTTGTGACCTGTGGGGAAGCATTGGAACAGCTCTTTGAGGGGAAGAGGAGGGTCCAGGATCTTCAGGGAAGCTGGACCCCATTTTGGGTCTTTAGATTAGCCACCACACAGAACAGTATAGACCCTGGAGTGTGTGCTTCAGGCCTCCTCTGTCCTCCCCCTCTAGCTTTTGCCTGTCTCCGGGTAGAGGCTGAGTGGTGCTCTGGTCAGACGTAGCTACTACATTATCAGTACCCATGACACTGCTGAACCTCATCAAGCTGTGTCCTCTTCTTCCCAGTATGCGCCTGTGTCCCCAAGATGCCCGAATCTATGGCATTCTGCGGAACCACCAACTTCACTGAGGACAGGCTCAGGTCCCAAGCACAGTGAGAAACACTATTATGGGAAAGCGTCATTTATAATCTAGATGTCACTTACAGGGTACCAGGGAGACATGGTCAGCAGGTACAAGGACAGAAGTCTCAGTGTTGGGAGGGTTGGGTGGATGACCAGTAAAAATATTCTTTACAAGTGGGTTTTTCTGGACTGAGCTAGAATGTAAGACTGTCAACACAGCTAGATGATAAATTGTCAGCAGGGTCTTCTTTATTTTGCTGGAATCCAGCTTGACTGGGCAGTGGTACAGAACGCAGAAACACAGGATTGTAGAGATTGCTTTGTGGAATTCAGGTCTTAATGCTAGCCTTTTCACAAATTGAAGGTGTTTTTGTTTTCCTTCTGGAACTGTCAGTCCTGATTACCTAGACATTCTCTCAGTACAAATTGGGAGAAGAGAATATTTATACCTTATGCTTCCTCTTTCCTCATTTGTTACTGAGGATATTGACATTAAAAACAGGATCTTTGTGGCCAATGAGTTCATCTCCCGCTGGTTCCCACCAGAAATTCCCGGCTTTGTGACATCCGTGTGTGCGGCTCTAGATGTCGCTTCAAGAGCGGGTGTCTGGAAATGATGGAACCTCGAACAACAAAGTTGTTTGCAGGAAAACGAGCTAGGGGAAGGAAGCTGAACTTCCCTGAGACCCTACTATGCGCCTAGCATCCGTCATCGTACGGTCTGGAGTGAGGCATGCAGACTGCACCCTGCCAGGCAAGCCCTGCCCATTTCTGTCCTCGGTGTGACCAAGTGCTGGAGCTAACAAATTCTCAGGCATGTGTCTTTTTTACACCGCTGGATACCATGTGGATGCCTTCATACCTATCAGAAAATTTGCAGTCTGAGTGGATGTGGCAGTGTCTTCTAGACTCGTCTGTGTTTGTTGTGATGAGAATGTTAAAATGAGGCATCTTAAGTCACAAGTGATTGCTTTCCCTAACCACACAAAAAACACGTCTTAAAAACGAAATCTCCCAGAGTCCATCCCTCTTGCATCCGAACGTTGCTGCTGACACTACTCATGCAGCTGAGGCTTGGCTTTGGATTGCTAGTCCTCCTGTCTCTGTCTTCCAAGTGCCAAGACTATAGGCAGGTAAAGACAGAATGTTCTTTATGACAACAGAAAGAGGGGCAGGGACATTTGAGACAAGAAAGATGTCTAAGAAAACCATAAATCATAAAAAATCAGATGTTCAGTACAGGAAGTAGATCATGCAGAAGAAGAGCAATGAGGTGCCAGCTGTGCCTTGGTCAGACGTCAAGGGAGGGATATACCAAAAGCTTGGGTGGCAGCGGAGGCAGGGAGGAAGGAAGGAAGGAAGGAAGGAAGGAAGGAAGGAAGGAAGGAAGGAAGGAAGGAAGGAAGGAAGGAAGGAAGGAAGGAAGGCTGTTGCATGTTGTCTGTGTTGTATGTGAAGACAGTAAAAGCCACTTGGTTTGGACTTTCAGAACCATGATGCAAGCCGCTGTTATGAAAAGCCCAGCCATGATCAGAAAATGAGCCAAGCCTGGATTAGGAGGCTGAGTGTTTCAGTGTCTCTGAAGCTCAAGACCACTCGCCCCTCTGAGGGATGTGTCTGTCTCTGGCTCAGATCTACCCGCACCCTAATCTGGAATCTGACCCTGTTACCATTGTTTTCTTGCCTGACATGTTAGCTACAGTGTGTATGGAAACAGTTACAAGCAATGGCTTGCCAAAATATAAACAAAAATTGCTATAAATAGTAAAGTTAAAAGACAAGCATCGCAGGTCAGTGGGGATGTAACCCCAGGCTTAATTACATCAAATAAGCCAAACATGAAGTCTTTAGATGCTCCTTAAAAACATTTTATTTATTCATTTTTTATTTATTTATTTATTTTATGTAGAGGTCAAAGGACAACATTTGAGTCTGTCCTCTCTGTCTACCCTGTGGGTTCCAGGGATGGAACTCAGGCTGGCAAGCTTGGCAGACAGCACCCTTAGCACTGTGCCATCTTACAGGTTGCTCTGTTCTCGGTACTGCAGTGAGATGCCTCTCTGGGGCCATAATAGTTAAAATCACGTCTGTTGGCCACGTGCCTACTTTATATAGCAACTGAGCTCAGTGGGTTTTGGCTACATCATAGCGGAACTCTGGGGCTTCTCTTTGTGAAGGTCTTGCTCTCACGTGGTGTTTGCAGATAGTCGCATGTTGAGTGATAGGCAGACCGTGGTAATGTGATGCCCATGAAGTCAGTCTGCATAAATCATGGGTGTTTCTCCCTGTAAATTTCCCTAGTGCGGAATGAATGGTGAGAGAAATATACTCTTTCCTTGCCTCCTCTGTCTTGGAGGCATGCAGTGATGTAGCCGCAGAGACGTCTCAGCAGGCTCCTTTCTCGCATGCTTTGTGGGGTGATGAGCTATGAATATCTACTCTGCCCTGGTACAGTCGACCCTTAGAGAAGCAAGTATTCTGTCATCTCATGCTTCAGCAATATTGCCGAAGTTTGAAGGCTGAGTTTTTAGAAAAGTCAAAAGAGGTGGAGACACTGTGGTATTGGGAGAGAGGGGCATTCAGCCTCTCCTTGGAGCCGCTGTGCCCCGTAGTCTCATCGTGATATGTAGCAATACTGTTTACTGAAGCAAGGAGGAATAGAGATTGATCCTGTCTGTATAGCTGGGTAGTACGTGTCACAGCAAATCTCAGCTTGGAAGTGCTTTTGGAATTCCTCAGAGTGGCTGCTGGGTGACCCTGGGGGAGGGATCAGGGAAAGCTCCGTGGAGCAAACGGGATGGAATGGTGAGGCTGTGCTAGAGCGCCGTCCTTTATGCTGATCTTCATGACTTCATCCAGGTGTGTGGAGAGCAACAGAAATTCTGATGGCCACATTTGCCACACAGTTTGTCAAATCCCAATAATTTAATGTATTTATTTCCATTTTTTGTTTGTTCTTGCCAAGTGTTTTTAATGTTAGACAGTCTTGCCTGGTTATAAAATTAAGCCTCTTTTTCCTTTCTCCCTCCATGGAAGTTTCCATGGCCCCAACTGGTCTCTTGCCTGTGGTCATGCATACACATCTCAAGATCACCAAGATTTGTCTGTGACTCGTGAACAGGGTGGCTGTTCTCACTGGAGAAAGGTTTTACTTCTAGTCTCTGGCTGTGCAGGGCACAGGCTTCAGCACTTGCTAGGAAACAAGCTAGGTTCTGCCCTGCCTCGGTGTTCTTCATATGTTAAGTAGGAATAATGCTTATGTCCAGGAACATTGCTGAAGGTTAAATGACATTTAAAGGCCATTTTCTCAGCTCCTAGCAAGTGTAAAACACACAGTGATGGCAGAAGGTTAAAGGTACAGGTAGGTACTTAGCCCTTTATAAAGAAGCATGAAGTATGAGGCTCTTTAAGATTTATCTTACTATTTATGTGTATGGGGGTAGCCTACATGTATATCTCTGTATCAAGTGTTTGCAGTACCTACAAAGGCCAGAACAGGGTGTAGGATCCTTGGAACTGGAATTGCAGTTTTTAGCCACCATGTGGGAGCTGGGAATCGAATCCTGATCTTCTGGAAGAACAGTCAGTGCTCTTAACTGCTGAGCCATCTCTCCAACTTGACACTGTGACTTTTGGCCCCTTGTAAATCCCAAAGGGAACCACCTTTGTGGCAGTCCTTAGCTCTAAACAGCTCAGGGGAGCTCCATAGATGTACCCCGGTGCCAGCCCACACCCGCGGAGACACCTGACAGGAAACCCCATGTGTTCCGAGGGACACACTTGTTATATAAGGCTCATTTAGTAACGCGTACAAGTGGTGATTGAGTCAGAGTCCGTTTTTCTTTCTTTTTTGAAATCAAGTTTAATATTTGAGCTATCGTTCTAAAAACAATCCCATTTATTTCACTCTTTGTTCATGGCTTGGATATTTATTAATAAAAAGAGCTCTGCACTCAGCCTGCAAGCAACCAAAGCTTCTCGGATGGCTCTGTGTTTGTGACTCCGAGATTTCACAGACATACACACGCACTCACACACACAAACGCACTCACACGCGTGCACGCACACACAAACACCACACTCCCTTTAGTCAATGCCTCCCTAACTAGCTGTCTAGCTGAGGTGACTCCAGTGCACACAGGGCTGCGAGCTCATCATCTGCACAGGCTCCTGTACCAGTCATAGCAGAAGATCCTCTTTAAAAAAAAAAATTACTCGTGGAGACAGGACCAGTTCAAGGCCAGCCCTCAGCTTTAGGTGGGGGTATAAAGCCAGCCTGGGCTCTGTAAATCCCTGTCTCAGATAAAAAAAAAAAAAAAAAAAAAAAGATTCCCCTCATCACTGTGGGAGACACTATGGAATTTTACCCTAGTGCTCAGGTCCTGGGAGAGGACACAAAGGGCTTCCACTCTCTGGGACCATGCTAATTTTCCACAAGACCCACTTCTTGCCTGCATGGAAGATCCCAGGGCATAGCTAAGACACAAGCTGTCGATCCTACCCAAGTGTTGACCCAATTAGTAAGCACAGGTGCTCCCTCAGCTCTAGAGCTCAGGATGTTTTGAGTGTAGGATCCTACCAGGTCTGCTCACTGGACATGGGGAGGGGTAAGACCGGGTACCAAGGGATAGCTGGGCTCTGCCGTGGCCAAGAGATGGGGACCCCAGAAGTCTGAGATAGAAGCACTGTGGGACCTAGGTCTTCAGAGAATTATTTCAGTGTCAGTAGTGGGGGGAAGATGCCACGGACAAGAGGAAACTTAGACAGTAAGAGACATGGTCAAGAGGGTCATTACTTACCCAACAGAGAAGATCCGAGCCTCATAGAAGAGCTCATGAAATCAGGTGAAGGATCTAAGGACAGTAAGAATGCTTGCGTGAGAACATTTAGCTCATAGTTGTGTTCATCTGTATATTATTTTGCATCCTCCCATGCATGTCATACACATCTGTGGATGTTCGTCTGATCACACTGACAGTAGTGAGTTCTAAGAGTCAAAGCTTACATCCACCTGGAAAGGATCCTGGAAGAAGTTTGGATTTGTTTCTTCAGGCTCCAAGCTCAGCTTGGCCTCAGACTAGCTGTGCCTTTAACTACGCATTCCATGCCTCTGGGCTGGAGGTCTCAGTTCACTCTGAGCTTCCCCTGGAGCTCAGCCAGCTGCTAGATGTCCACAGCCTCTGCCCTTCTTCCCAGTTAAAGCTGTAGACAGGCAAGTAACTGGGAAGGTGGTTGTTGAGATACACACCACAGGATGGCCCGACCTCACTCACAGCATGATACTTCTGCCTCCACGCACAGGCTAGCCAAGGGAGTCTAGCAACTAAAACAATGGGAATTGACCATCTAAGACAGACAAGGAAGCCAGAAGCCTAGAACCAGTGTGGAGAGTGGCATGGCTATGGATGGGGGACACACCAGATACTCCTGGTCCCCAGGAAAAAGCTTTGCAGCACTTGACTGTATTCCTAGCAACCATCACACTGCTCAGAAGAAGAGAGCTGCCAGCAGACTGTGGCACAAGATGGACCCAACAAGATCAGTGCAAGGCAATTCCTCTGGTGCTGGGGATTCTGGCCTATTCCAAAGACAATATATTTGCAGTGTAGACAAAACTAATATCTGTCAATTATAAGATGACTAAGACTCAGCTACAAAGATACAGAAGGACAAACAGTAAAAAAGAAAATTCATATATCTCTGCTGTGCAAGAGTTAGCAATCAATTGGTTTACAGAGAACCAAGGCAAGGCTATAGCGTGCACTGGGAGGCAGCACCGGAGCCCTGCATGCCCCCCATAGTTCCTGGCTTGCAAGTCTCCCTTGAGACTCATTGTGAGCCTGATCCCAGCTGCTGCAAGAGAAAATGTGCCAACACTGCTCCTTCCCAGAGCACCTGGGTTCTCAGTGTGTCCCTCAGTGTCATCTTTATATCATTCCTGTCAGGGCAAAGGAAATACTGAAAGAAAACAGACAGGACACAGGGTTCCCACATCCATCTTTTCATCAGACACGTGGCTATTCTTAAAGCCAGTTCCAATCACTGTGGCCTCAGGTAACAAATGTGTCTGGGAAGGGCCTTCTGCCAGATGCTGGTCTGCCTAGAAACCCTGGAAGCGTTGCAAGGATGGAAAGTGGCCAGCAGCCTGGAGTGCTGGAGTTTCCCCACAAGACCCAAACGTCTACTCCCCCCTGAGCATTCCTGAGTTTCTCCGGGGGCTGAGACTGCTGCAGTCGGAGCCAGCAAGCCGAGAGCTGGTGCTGGGAAAGAAGAGGGAGAAAAGAGTCCCTTTCACTTTCCCAAAGTGTGCCTCTCTGCTGGCATTTGCTCTGGGGCAGTCCTGAGATCTCAGCCTCTGCCTGTGTCTTGTTACGTCTGAATGCAGTCCTTTCCTTAATGTGCACATCACTGCTAAGGAGCCCGCCCAAATCCCTCTCGTAAGAAGCCTCTCCTTGGCAAGTGTACCCTCCTTGCACCTGCTCTCTAGAAACGTGAGCCCCTGGGAGGCACAAGCAGACCCTGACTCTTGGACTTGGTGAAGCCCTCCCCAGTATGCCCTGGATAGGTAGCTTCTTTCCAGGATGATCCTATCCTTTTGCAGTCAACATTATCTCAGTATTTGGAGCTCCTACAACGAAGTATGGATCCCCCATGTACACCATAAATGCAGCCAAGAGGAACAGACATAAGGGTGACCAGCAAAAGTCCCAGTCAAGTCAGTCAGTGGTAACCTTCATAAGACAAGTGGTGTCTATAGTGTAACTCTTGGAAGTGACAGCCTAGAAGGCCCAGCACAGAAGAAGTTTTGGTGACCCAGGAGAAGTGTTGACCAACTCCTGCTCTGCCTGCCTTCACCCCTGACCCTTGCCAGGAGAATGGCTGATAGCTGAAAGGTGAATGTTTCTGGAGTGCTCCTCTGGCTGTGTAAAAACAGCCATTCCCCTTGTGTGAGGGAGCCCCAGGAAGATCACTGCTGCTTTCCTCGCAGTGAAACCCCGCCCCTCTTGCTCTATTCAGCTAAGACAATGTGTATGTAGGTGAATGTGGTCCTCCAGCAGCCTCTGTGCTGCAGTGGGAACCACATGCTCTTGGGTCAGCCACTGTAGCGCATCATCTGAGAAGCACGTGAGACTGGTAGTCTTACAGGTGCTCTTCCTCCCTGTCACACTAGGAACTACGTGGAGGTTGGAGAACAGGTGTGGTCAGGTACCTCAGAGATAGCTCCAGCGGTGGCTTCTCCAGCAGATGTGATCATCTATAGATTGTGACTCTTCCCAAATGCAGTGTGTTACACAGACTTCTCCTGGGGAGGTGTGGGCAGAAATCTACGCATCCCCCAGACAGGCCAACTCCAGCTTAGAAAACCCATAGAATTATTGGGCTTGCTTGCCCAATGCGTAAAAATTTGCTTAAAAGAGTGTAAGTAAGCCTAAGACAGCCACGTCCCCAAAAGGTTTCACTCTAGCGTAGATAACAGCTTGTCCATGGCTGCATGCACGGAGGTCCCATGGCCTTACTTAGCCCTCTGTATACACTAACTCCTCTGAAGACCAGGAGATAAAGTGCAGTTGGGGCAGAATTAGACAGGCTGGCAGACAGGCACCAAAGGACAAGCTGGACTCACAGTTGCAGGTCCCCTGGCCCTTGCCACCGCTTCCTTCTTTATGGTAATGTCAGCACTACAGGTTGAGGTTTTTTTGCGAGTGTCACATTTGCTCTGATAAAAATGGCTGCTAGTTGGACAGCGTTCCCCAACCTGGTCCTTTGTAAGTTAAAGCAGAACGTGCACTTGCAGCTGCTTGGCTGGGGACAGAGAAAGAGGTACGGTGCTGGTGGCTTCTGGGCACTGGAGCCATGTGTTTTAAAAAGCACTCTGTTTGGATGGTACTTCTCAAATACCAGAGAGGCTTTTAAAGAGCTCCGTAAAAGCGAAAATGTAAAGAGCTCTGGGAAGTGAGGCCCTGCTTTCAACTCGACTTCCAGCTCGCTTCCGCAGTCATATAAATAGGAAGGCCTCTTCCTCGTTTCAATATCTTAAAAAGAAACCTTGATGTTACGTGATGGCCTAAAAGGAATGCCTTCCTCCTAGGGCGGACGGAAGGATATTCTTAAGGAATGCTAAGCTTGTGACAGGAATTATTGATACCTTTGGAATTTTTTCCCAAGTGACTCAGGGTTCTTCAAACCCCTGTCTCGGAATTAGTCAGGGACCGCATGTCGCCAGTCCCCAACTGCTGTAAAGCAGAGCAGGGCACAGCGAGAGAGTGAAAGGCGGGGATGTGCTCTTGTGCTTTATTCTTACCACGATGGATGACGCTTTGTTTTCCCCCACACTTTAATTAGAATGTTTCTACATTTGCCAAAGAAAATGTTGGAATGGAGACAAAACCGTGAAATTATAGGAACAGGGCTTGATGTAATAGCTTATTTGTGAAGGAAACACAACTTGTTTGGTATTTTATTGAAGCAGGAAGTTCAGAGCCGCAGAACACACAAGCACAACAAATTCTCAGGTGCTGGTTGAGTCACTGTTGTTGGCAGCAGGCTCTGGTAGCTTTCCCTGAATTTACTTTTTATCTTCTTTTTTTTTCTTTTTTTCAGAGTCATGGGGGTCAGGTGGGGTAGGAAATTACACAAAACTCCAGTCAGAGATTGTGTACATGAAAAAAAGATAAGCCGTGCCAATTAAACAAATACAGCAAGTGGGACAGCCTCTCCTTAGCCGTATCTGTGCGTTTTGGTAGTTACCGATGTACAAAATAAGGGGAAATGAAATAAAATGAGAATTTGCCCGAGTGAGTTCCTGTCTAAATACTGTCAGTCTGGGGAGTTGCGCGATTAACCAGAAGAGAAGTGCTGTGGTTTGTCTGTCTGTCCTATTAGCTTTAGACAGAGCTGCAAAGCTATCTGAGGCTGGCGTTTTCGTGTTTGGGATGCAGAAACAGTTAAGTTGGGTTTTTGTTTTGTTTTGTTTTTCGTTTTCTTCTGGAAACCTTGTCTAGATGCTACTTTAAAGTCTGTAAAACTCTGCAGCTACCCCGGCACCACATAGCGTGTTAAACACCCGTCAGTCTCCTGGTAGCACCTGAGTGAAGTGCTGGGATGGGAGCCACTGGAGAGTGTGGGGCGGCCCAGGCAAGACCCAGGTCCTCTCTCACCTGCTCTTGTGTCTTGCGGGGTATGTGGCTGGTGAGCGGTTCCTGGTAAACAACAAGTCTGTTTAGGGACAGGTGACAAGGTAGAGAATAAAGACAGGTGACCCCAGGAAGGAGCAAGGGTAGACCCTACAGATCCAGGCTCCTGCCTGTAGCCACAAGCCAGGGCCAGCAGGGTAGGGCTTTGTTTCCTGGCATGAGGGCACCTCTTCCTCCTCCTCTTCCTCCTCCTCTTCCTGCTGCTGCTGCTTTCTTCAATGCCTGACTCTCTGCTCTCACTGGTCTTTGTAAATGTGTCTGTCTTTGGAAAACAGATACCATTGAGTTCCACTCTGCTGCGGAATTTCTCGGGATTTCCTCTTGTTGGCAGGGTAAAGTTCAAACCCCAGTGTGTGGCATTCCAGAGCTTTTAAAACCTGCTCTCACCTCCTGCCATTACATCTCTTCTTCCCTTCTTCCTTTCTACCCAAATGCAGGTATTCACACTAGGGCCAGTCTGCCTCCCAGAACCACCATTAATTAATTAGTTCCTGTTATGCTGGTCATTTACATACATAAGTACACATATCCATGCATACACTCAGAACACACATCACATATGGGTCTATTTTTGTGTATGTTACAGTACACTTATATATCTCTGTCTGTCTCTCTCTCGTATGCACACACACCCTTTTCCTAATTATCCACAAGACAGGTTTCTCTGAGAAGCATTCCTAAATCCTCTGGAAAGAGTTGAAGATTTCCCAGGACTATTGCATATTACCATTATACATGAGGGTAACTGAGATGCCCTGATTCCGTTAGGTATGTCTATATGTGTCCTGCTAGGTTGTGAATTCCTAGAAGCAGAGCTCATATATTTTCCCCTTGCCTTTTAACTTTCCTACATTACACATTGGGGACATTCTGTAAACCTTTGAGTTAAATTTGAATGTGACAGAATTCTGCATATGTAATTTAGGATAATCTGAGCTCTTGCACAGAGTAACCAAGAAAGGTCACTCAGGATGCAGGGGGACTTGGAGGCCAGACACAATAAGCCTTATGCCTTATCTACCGAAACTTAGAACAGCCATGTCTGGTGAAGACTCCCATAGCAACCAAGCAATGGCAGATAAAGGTGAACCACAGTAGTGGCCATGGAAACAGAAGGGAGTCTAGGTCTGAGACTAGAAGTCCAGGGACCTGGGGGATGGCGCCAGCTGTACCCTCCCACTCAAGCCCCGAAGTGGGAAGGCTCCTGCCTTGCAGGTCATTTCCTCCCCCTAATGCGCAGTGGATTCCTGGTCAGCCTTTGTTGTTGGCTGGCTTGGTTTGTGCTTCCCTTGTTGTTTACAACCTCCAGGTATTTGTAGACAGATCTTATCTCCTTCCCTCTTAGTCACCTCTTGGCCCAGCTCTGTGTGTTTTATTCTTTTAAACTCTGCTCCTGGCATGACCTTTCTACACTCTCTGAAGCATGTTTGTTTTGTGTTGTTCTATTGGGGCTATTTTAAGAGGTGCAATAAACTAAATAAGGGCTGGCCTAGATAAGAATGAACTTAGAAAGAAAATGGAAGTGTGTTTGTATGATATGTGCATTTTTATATCTGTGTACACACCTGTGGTCATGTGTGTTGTATCTATGTATGAGAGAGAGAGAGACAGACAGAGAGAGAGAGAGATGCCCAGCCAGTCTTCTGTGAATATAGGGTATCATTCTCCTGAGCCTTACTCCCCTTCTTTCCTCCTAAGCATTCTCCTGCAGCCTCAGTTCTCCAATCTTCCCAGAAATGGATCCGTACAAGCAAGACATCGATGCCATGGCTCCATATAGAATTTGTCTATCTCCTTCTGTGAGGCTGTGGCGCCGGTAGAAGTGGCTCACAAATATACAGTTTTCAAACAGGCCGGCTCTGTTTTGTCTTGTGTTCTCCCATTGCCAGCAGCTTCAGAGGCTGGAGTGGTGACGGATGCAGAGGGAATGAGTGCAGTCTCGGATGGGACAGTCCACGTTTTGAGAGTCATTGTTTCCTTTTGTCACAATCATCATGCTGATACCTTTAGTTGGTGTGTTTAAATGCTCGTCCGTCCCCTCAGTCCAGTTGATTGTGACAGTTAGGCATACAGAAACAGACATGTTTTCAGGATGTGTGTTCAGTGTGTGACTGTTCATCACCTGTGTGCACACAGCCACTGTGTTCCTGTTGTCCCGCCCTCCAGGCATGGCAGCCATCATCTTCATCACAGCCATGACCTTTGCCAGACACCCTGAGATCGGCTTCTTGATTTTACTGCTCACTCAGGGAAGGTAGAGAGGGTCACTGGACCCTCACCCGAGATGGCTGCCACTCCCTTCTGTGCCTCTTGCTGCAGTGAAGTGTCTGCCCAGGGTGGTCTTGATCCTCTACCTTGTTGCCACCATAGAGCCCTGGCCTTGGCTCAGGTGTGCTTCACTGCCATCCGAGACTGTTGCTGGCCAGTCCGGAGATAGAAGTCCAGAGCCCTCTTTGTTTAGGTTAAAATATAACAGAATATGAGGTGGCTGTCTGAATCCTCTGCTGTGCACTTGTAATTCTAGAAGGTTTTTAGGATTGTCAAGAGAAGAGCAGCAGATACTTGTGGAATTAGCTGGGAGCAAACAGGTTGTTGGGTAGAAAGGAATGAGAGAAGTAGACATGGGGGAACACCAAATCAAAACTATTTAATTAGAAAGAAAGAAAGAAAGACAGTGATCCAGTGGTCTTCATTTCATAGTGGAGAGCTAAGGACTGGAGGAATGCAGTCACACTGGCAATGCTGTGTGCACACCTGCTCCTTGTCACCCAGATGTCACTCTGTCTGTGTCCCTGTTCCCACAGGCACTAGCAGGAGAGATGCAGAGAGGGTGGGACTCCCTCATAGCTCAGCTCTGGGCAGGTCTCAGGTGTCTGAGCGGTTTTCATTCCTTCTTCCAGACGTCGATGTGCAGTTAGGACCACTCCTCCCCAGGGCTTTCTGGTCCTAGTTTCAGCAGCTGCAGCAGAGGAGCTTTCCCCCTGAGGGAGCTTGCAGAAAGCACAGGGAGCCCTGTGTCTGATCATCCTGCATCTGATCATTCCTCAGAAGCCTCAGGAGGCAGATCTAGAAGGGTTAGGGGCTCAGGCCTTGCATTTCTGACCAAAGACTCAGCAGCAAGTAAATCATGGAAATGAGCTGCAGGGCAGCCCTAAGCCATGCGACATCAAAAGGCCCTGCTGCGAATGGCTGGACAGATGCCACAGTGCTCTGCCCTCCAATTTAGATTGCGGCCCAGGTGACAGTTGTGGCCGCTGGCCTGCATCCCAGCTCAAGTTTGGAAAATAAAAATCGTAGCAGGTCACTTTTTCATCTTACAATTCAAGAATCCCACTGTCTCCCCCCACACACACACACACTTTACCCTGAGACATGTCTGAAGACCAGACTAACCACTTCAAACCAGGTCTTCTTTGGTCCCAAGGAAGCAAGCAGTGGCCATGACTCTTCCAGGGGGCAGAGTACTCACCCCCACAAGGTGAGTTAGCCAGTTACTGAGGCAGGATTCCGGTGTCAGCAGAACTGGCTGGCAAGTTCTGGAAGAATAAGCAGACAGAAACAATCAGGCCAGGAAGGAGAGCCGCCCAGCATGTGTGTAAGCCTGGGGTGCCATGCAGTCTTTCCCATCAGCCAGGCCTCACTGCTCATGGCAGCAGGGCTGTCTCGGTATCAGAGATGCCCGGAGCCAAATAAGAACCTAAAGACACCTGGGCGGTGGTGGTGCACACCTTTAATCCCAGCACTCGGGAGGCAGAGGCAGGTGGATCTCTGTGAGTTCAAAAATCAGTCTGGTCTACAAGAGCTAGTTCCAGAACAGGCTCCAAAGCTACAGAGAAACCCTGTCTCCAAAAAAAAAAAAAAAAAAAGGAAAGAACCTAAAGACAACCCAGAAAGCACAACCAGGCAAACAGGGAGGGGAGCAGAGCCACATCAGGGTGGCCAAGTGCCCGGGACTGGTGTGAACTCCATCTTCATGAAGGATATTTCCTCACCACTGAGAAAGGACCGTGACTCTACCTTGGTGGGTGACCCAGTGCCACCATTCCTTTGTAATAAGGTGCTCTGGGCTGGTCTTTGAGCTCGCTGTCTGTCGAATTATAAGTAGAACTGTCCACAGTCTACCAGCCTGACTCTTCCAAAGACCCTTTATTCTAGTTCTAACCTGGGTCTTCTGTGACCTTAGAATCACATGGGAGATTTGGTAAGGTCAGATGCTGTGATCATGGCCCCTTTAGTTAAATCAGGAGAGCCAGGCTGTAGTATTTTTGTAACTACAAGAGTGGAATATTTGAAAACCTTGGTCAGCAAACTTTCTCTGCCTGAGTGTCCTACTCAACTCAGTTGGGGAGCAATGTCAGGTCACACCCACACAGTTGTCTGACCTCCCTGGAGTAGTGCAGGCCTGCAGCTTCTGAGGCAGCTCTAACATCCACTTAGAACGAGAGCCACTCTATAAAACCCTAGAGAGCTGTCAGAGTACAGCCTTGTCTACATTTTTGCTCAGAACTAACTTTATGTGTAAGCCCAGGTCCACACATGTGTGTACAAGCGTGTGTATTCATGCACGTGAAGACTAAAGGTCAGTGTCATTCCCTCAGGGGTCATCTTTGAGACAAGTTCTCTCACTGAGACCTTAAGCTCGTGAATTGACTAGACTGACTGATCACTGAGCCTCAAGGGTCTTCCTGCATCCTCTTTCCAGCCTGGGATTACAAGTGCATGGGGATCAAAACTAAATCCTTGTGCTTGAGAGACAAGCACTTTATTAACTGAGCCATCTCCCCAACACCCAGAACTCTTGACTTCCTAAAACCCTACAGATGTGCTCCGGACTTTTATATGACTTGCAAAGCTCTTACTGCCTACCCGACAATCTTTTTAAAAATTGTTGCATTCATTTACTTTCTATGCATGTGTGCTGCAGTCAAAGGGCATCATGGAGAGAATGAGTTCTCTCTTTCCAACATGTGGGTCCAAAGGATCAAACTCAGGTCATCAGACTTAGCAGCAAATGCCTTTACCTACTGAGCCATCTTAATGACCCTACCTGATGGTTTTAAAGGCTCAAATAAAGATTCTGTAAACCAAGGGCTGATTTCCATAGGTATTGAGACTTCTAAAAATGAGAATTGAAAACAAGGCGGTTCAGGGCCACACACCACAGAGTAGCTCGCATGGTTAGTACTGAAATGTATGCAGAAACTAGCCTCAGACCTCCGAAGGGGAGGGCCGGGCAGGTTGGTGGGGGGGGGGGGGGAATGGGAACTGGCACATACTTGGAATCGCAACACTTTGGAGACTGAGGCAGGAGGATAAGGGAAAGTTCCAGGCCAGGCTATAATGTGAGACTTTTTAAAAAAGAAGAAGAAAGAAAGAAAAAAGTACCTAATGAGTTCAAATTCTGACATACTTCTGAAGTTGCTGAACACTATGAGGCATGAAACACAGATTTATGACTTTTTGGAAGTTATTTGTGGATTCCCCAGACAGCTATGTTCCCATCACTTATGCAGCCTTTAAACTCAAATGATGCTTTAAAAATCCAAGTTTGGCACACACCAGACTCTGACATTGGTTGTCTGAGTAGCATTCAGCAAAAGTCAGGAAACCGCTTCTGCCTTGGCCAACCCAATCATCATCCCGGACAACCGCAAGTGTCATTTGTACATGACTCTTAGAAACACTGGGCCAACAGTGACCCTCCTTCGGCCCTTCCTTATGCCTTTTCTCATATAGTGAAGGTTTCAGCCAGTGCTATGGGTGAGTGACAGCCCTTTTGTCTCCCTCACAATACAGAGACTCTGTATTTCCTGGGAGTTTCTATCAAAGTGATGCCACCCACATACCACCCCAGACTGACGCAGACATCCAGCGCCTTTTACCCCCAACACTCTGTCCTCTGTCCTCACCCCATATTTTTTCTTAGTATGTTCTTTGGAATGTATCTCATTTTATTTCAAGTTAAAACCAAGGGAGATTATATAAACCATACTCTCAGACTCAACAACACATGCTCTGCCTGAGACCACCACTGCCAAGGACATAAGCGTTCTCTAAATCACTTGCACTATTGTCACTGGCCTTCACATCACCCCTCTCTGACATGCTCTCATCCCCCAGTCATCAGCCTGTTAAATGTTCCCGAGTCCAGTCCACTTAACCAGATACAGATGTTTAAGGCTGAGTTGCTACTGCATGAGAGGCAAACTCCCCTCCCATCCATCCTTGGAGCTCACATTTCAGAGCATAGCCTAAGCAGCAGGGAAGGCTGCATTGTCTAGTATTTGGAGTCTTCGTGGCTATTGGCTTATCACCTTGGGCTTTGTTATAAGAATTCTTTATGGATGAATATCTGAATGTTACTTATATGCACACACATACACTTCTGACTCCTCAGAGGTACCATAATCTTTCTTGAAATGTTGAAATCAACCAACATATCAATCTTTCCTCATTCAGCACGCTGAATCCAGTTGATCCATGATGTATCTCACATTGTCAAGGGATTCACGTGCGTTAAGCAGACATTTGATGACAAGGCTAAGAGGATTAAAGGTGGCCTCCACCACAACTCTCGGAGGTCATCACCTGCGTCTTGATATAACCAGCTGTATAGCTTGAGGTTCCCAGCCTGGAATGTGGAAAAGCCAAGACACCATATGAAATATCCATGTTTTAAGTCCCAAACTAGCAAGGTCAAGCTTAAAGTTTGACAGGGAAGTATAATAAACCTAGACCTATTTGGGTTGTGGATATAGAATAAAGGACTCAGATATCTTCAGACACTGACAGAGAACTGATAGGTAGAAAAGCCACCATTCTTTCAGACCACTCTGGGTTGAGCAACCGCATCTTTAAGGCACTGTGCACTGTAACCAAAGGCATGGGCTCTACCCGGTAGGACAGATCTAGTTTGAATATTTCCTACCACATTACCCGCTTGTCACCTTGGTCAAGATGCCTCAGATGTCAGTCTCATTGACTGTAAAATGTTATACAGTGAGAGTCTCTGCCTCAGGAAGTTGATAACCGTTGGGTACTTTGTGGAATGTACCTGGAATGGTTTAACAGGTATGCAGAGCGCAAATGTTGCATGAATGTGAATGAGGGGAAGGCTGTGGTAATACGCACTGGCATGTCTGGAGGGTCTGCGTTTGCAGTTTTCCTTCCAGCATTTCCACTGAGCAGATGGTGTGAGAGCATGTTCTGAAGTTGGTAGTCCAGAGAGGTAAGGGCTTAGTGAAGTCCACACAACAGGGCTGAGACTGAAGCCTGTCCTCTTCCTTGAGCCCAGGCCTGTCCTCTTGTTGCTCAGCTTCTGGGGACAGGAGAGATTCTAAAGAGATAATAGTGGACGTTCTTGGAGAATTTGTCAAAGTGAGCTTCATGGTGGCCACAGGAAGGGAGCTCAAATAAGAAACAGAATCAATTCAAATAGAACATGGCATATATTGGAGACACACACTTTAGACATCTTTGGATGTGTCCAATAGAAGCCAACAGTTTGTGGCATATGACTAAATGAGCAACGATGTGTGAGCTCACAGATCAGGCTCTAAGGAAACTGCTTAAACACACGCACACACTCAGAAAGAGGTGTGGTGGGACTGGGAAGTACCAGTGTGTTAGTCCCGTGGTCCTCCTCTGTGCCACATGCTGGGTGTAGCCTCTAGGGAGGGGGAGATCTACTCAGCAGAGGTTCCTGATCCCTGTGTGGGAAGAGGCTGGGCCTTCCTCGCTCTGTGGCCTCGTGCCCTCCATGTCTCTAGGCACTGGAGTGCTTATCAGCAGACTACAATAATCCCTTGGAGCAGAGCGTTTTGTTCCAAGTGCGGCAGGCTTTTAAAGATGCTTTTCCAAGTCACTCTACTTTAAACTCATATGGTGTGTTTCCGTGCTGAGTTATTTATGGCAGTAGTTAAATAAGCATTTTGCCGCCCAGAGTCTAGTGGGAGAACAGAAGCCTTTACAGAGATCGTGCAGAAAGCTCAAGGCGCACACACAGGGTGATAATGCAAAGCCAGAGCACCCATGGTGACAATCAGGAGCATAATTTTATATGTGACCTTGAGAAAGTGTGTGGTATTGGCGTGTTTACCCCAACTAAGACTATAAGACACATTTGTTTTTTTTTAACTTTTATAGTTCTTTCAAAAATGCCTATGAGCAGTTTCAAATTAGACGCTTAAAACTCGCAAGTTCTAAGTGGCAAGTTAGAGGTGAAGTCCTCTGGTGACTGTTGCTGCATGTGCACAGCTGAGCCACAGGCCCGCTGCCCAGCTGTGAGCTGCCCCCGGAGCGGTCGGTCCTCTGAACTCATGGACTGAGGCTGCCTTCTGCTGCCCTTGCCCACAGCACATCAGCATTGGCCGTGTGGGGCCTCCACTCCAAGCAGCCCTTTGCTCTGGACGCCAGCTGGGTGTCCTGAGACTCTGAGCTCTATCACCTGGAGTGAGCATCAGGCAAGCTGGGTCCCCCTGTGACATCTGACTCAGCAACTGTGAATGCTAAGTTCCCTCCGGAATTTGATAACCTGTTTGAACAGCTGAGGAATCAGAAAAACACCCAATTACATCTGTGAGTTTATTACAAAAGATGTTACCGAGGAGTAAAAGTGAAGAGCCTAAAAAGGACATGCCTGAGGCAAGACGTGGGTCAGGAGCCCAGGGCAGATGTAGCCCTTCTCTGTCCTCCCTGGCCCTGTACATGTTCCCAGCTTGGAACTCTATAAACCCACGGGCTAGGAAGTCTATAGAGCTGCAACATCCCGATGGTCACATCTGCACTGGGTAGCTTCATTAGAATCACCATGGAAACACACCTCTGAGCATGTCTGTAAGGGAATTTCTAGACTAAGTGATGTGAGAAAACCCACCCTGATGGTGGGCAAGCTCCATTTCATGGACTAGGGGCCAGAGCTGAATGCTAAGGACATGGTGTGAGCACCAGCTTTCTCGTCTCTGCTTCATGACCATACGTGCCGTGTGGCCAGCCTTCCCCTGCCCCTGCAGCCACGCCTTTCCCTCTGAGAGTAGCAACCCCGAATGTACGCTGTCATTCTCAGGTCGCTTTGTCGAGTATTGCGTCAGAACCCCGAAAAAAGGGCTGAATACAACCTGAGTCCTCCCCCTGCCGGGCCTGCTGTCCCCCAGCAGCCTGCTCATGGCCAGCCACCTCTCCCAACTCTCTTGGCTCCTCGCTTACTGCCTGTGGTGCTTTGCTGTAATGTTCCCCAAGAGTGTCCCCTTCTTTCCCCACTCCCTCAGTGAATCCTCACGCACCCGGGGCTCACCCATCACTACAACTCACCCTTCCATGCATCGTCTCCTCTGCCACAGTCTTGAGCCTTAAGCTGTCTTCCCTCTCTTCATTCCTGCCTGACTTGGCCCCTAAAGTATGTTTTGCTTCCCGAGCTCAAGTTGGAGCTTTCTTGAAATTAGATTCCACAGAACCCTGGTTCTCCTGCATGCCATACCCCACAGTTACCCAAGAAATCCATTAACTGTGCAAATATAGCTAAGCGCCCACTGATGTCAGGTGTTGCCGAGCATGCTGGGGTCTACTACCACTGAACAAAGCAGCCATCTCTTGCCTTTGGTTCCAGCAGGAGAAACGAGAAATAACACAAAATAAATGATCTGTTACATTGGAAGGTGCCGGAAATTTTGACAGAAGGAAAAGCAGACCAAGCTCACAGGAGGGGGAGAGTTTTGAGAGCAGAGGAGCACCCACGGTGCTTAGAGGGCACGGCCGAGGGGCACCCTTAGTGCTTAGAGGACAGGCCTGGCTGAGTAAGCTGCAAGGTCACCTAGGTGGGAAGGCAGAACATCTCAAGTAGCGGGGTAAGTGCAAGGGCATGAGACAGACCAGTCAGGAGCCAGGAGTGGGCATGGCTGCCTGAGAGGCATGGGCAGTGCAGGTCCATAGTGGTGAGGGCCTTGCTGCCCACTGAGGGGGCTTCAGCTTTCACCCTTGTGAAATGACACAGCAGCATTCCAGATTTATGATCCCAAGCTTCTGATTCTGAAATTCCCACTGTGACAAGAAGAGTTGCTAACGAGGCTAGCAGGAAAGAGATAGGCACGGTGGCTTCCTCCAGAGCCGTGACGTTCTACTTGCCCTCACTTGAACAGCAGTGGCAAAGGCCTCGGCAGTGTTTTGATGGTGAAGCCAGTCAGTCCCTGGTCCAGTGATGTAGGACGTAAGAAAGGAAGTGAGGCCATGAGTCTGACCCTAGGATTTGGACTTCAGCACCCAAGATTGAGATGAAAGGCTGCGGACCCAGACAATGCTGAGAAGCAAGATGGCAAGTTGTGATTTGAGCAGAGAGGTGGATCAGACACCTCTCTGCGCCCATACACAAGGGGAATGGGGGCAGTGGATGGGAAGAGTATGTACTGGAGGCAGAATCTGGGCAGCAGCAGCTAAGAAAGGCCCTTTGAGGATGGTTGTTTGGGGCTACGGGAAGAGCAGAACAAAAGAACATCCAAGACTGATACCAGGGTCTTCAGTATTCAGAGGTCAGGACAAGAAAGAGCCAGTGAAGTGACTAGCAACAGAGGGTTACTATGGGTAGGATGGGGAAATTACTCCAGAGGAAGCTGGGGTCGGTCCATGCCGTGTGTTGTGAAGACTATGATGCTTGTCTACAACACTGAAGGGACCTGAATGGCAGGTGACATCGTGGATGCAGTGGAAGCAAAGACTGTAGGGAGGATGAGTGAGAACAAAGAGACACAGAGAAAGCATCTGTCCAGGAGAGGGGAGCTGGGAAGTGGCAGGTAAATGGGGAAATGCGTTTTCAGTTGTGGCTGTGAGGTAATCAGGAGGATGCGGAGAATGACAGGCAGTCCTCAAGTGGGCAAGCAGGACACACTTGCTCAGTGGGGACTGTTAGCTTTCCCTGGGAACAGTCCACTCCCAGTCACTGAGTCCCCAGGGAGGCTGCAGACTGTCCTGTTCATTGTTCCACTGTCTTCAATCAGAAAGCAGTGTTGTGACTGCGTGTGAGAAACGGCATGCCGTGTTGGAGGTTGGATACCAGACAGGTGTGGTAGGCAGAGAACGATAAGGAAGAGGGGCTAGAGATGAGTTCTTTCCTTCATCAAGAGTTCTTGAGTGGCTGGCAACTTAAAGTCACATGACGGTGGGTGTAAGGCCGTGTCCGCACGCAGCTGCATGGATAATAGAAAGCAATTTGGTCTCCTGTAGTTCCTTCATGTTGATGTTGAACTTGGGGAAGAGATACAGTACTGGAAACCTCCGAACCCTAATGGCTGAATCTTCCTGCAGGTGTCACACAGGCTCCTGCACTGTCGTTCCTGCCGACCTCCCCCTTGTACATAACAAGCTAATAACGTGGCTAGGTTCTAAGTAGAGTTGCTTTCTCAGCCTGTCCTGAGTTCTCTTCCTTCTCCAGCTCACAGCCTTCACGTCTTCATTCCCTACTAAAATCATGGCAGTCTTTCCCTTTGGCCTTTCCAGCCTGTGCTGTGTATTTTTTCCACAGGGCAGTCCTTCTCACTTAAAAGTCGATGATATAACCTGCTGCTCATGTGGGGGAGTTTGTTGATTGGTTGATTGATTTTGTTTGTTTGTTTTCAGATAGGCTTTCATTCTGTTCCCCAAGCTGGCCTGGAACTCACTACGTAATGAGCTTTTGGTGGCCCTGCTAACTAACCTCCTCCCACTGTGTGATCGTGTTGATCCGATGCCTGCTGATTCAGCCTCATCCCACAGTCACTTCTTAAACACTCGGGGAAAAACCTGTCTTTTCTTATTAGCTCCCTGCACATTCACACCCCAGCGATCCTGGGCTATGTGCTGGAGTGTGCCAAGCTCTAGGACCTGTCACCTGAAGTGCCCTGCCATGTGCTTTCTTCTCCTTTTCCACCATCACTCCAGGTCCCAGTGTCCTCTCTGAATGAGATGTCGTATTGTACTCTAATTGAGAAACAAAGTGCAGCGTCTTCCCATTTCTGTGCTCTCAGAGTGGAGCCTGTTATTCTCCTGAACAGATGGTGGAATGAGTTAGGTCATTGGATTTACCAGTGACCCAGCATGAGAATGGAGAGCAGGCGAGGAGAGCCCGAATGGGTTCAGTGACAGCACCCTGAGCAGTGTGAAGAGTCGGTGGAGGCAGGATTTGCCAGGCAGTGCTGTCAGAGTCTCTGAAATGCTCAGAGGAGCTCTGTGTCCTGTTTCCCCCCATTCGGTGAAAGATATCATGAAGATGCCCTCTAAGGACCCCACCCTGCTCTGGGTACTTCGTATTCTTCAATACAAATTCTCGGTATTCGCACTCCGATGAAGTGGCTGCCTCTGCCAGGGATGACTGCTCTAGGACAGCACTAGGGATTCTCTCTAACTCTTTGGATTCCCCAACCCCCCTTCTGGTGCCTCCAGGATCTGTGCACACAGTGGAGTGAGGTTCTCCTGCCTCTGCAGTTCCCCTCAAAACACCTAGACAGCTGAGCCCTCCGAGAACAGTGAGAAGGGAGTCACTTCCGCCAGTGGGAGAAATATTCGGGGGGGGGTATCCATGTACATACATGTGCACACATGTGATGTCATTCCTCTGACAGTATCCACCTTTATATTTTCCACCTGGATAATTTTGTCTGGGGTTTTATTTATTTATTTATAGTTTATTTCTTATTTGTTGTTTTTGAGAAGGGCCTTACTCTATAGCCTTAGTTGTCCTGGAACTCACTATATTGCCCTGGATGACCTAGAACTCACAGAGATTCCCCTGCCTCAGCCTCCTCGGTTTTGGGATTAAAGATCTGTGCTTACCTGCCTGGCCACCTTGATTTTTTTTTCACTTTATGTGTATGGATGTTTTGCCTACATGTGTGTCTGTATACCATGTGTGTGCCTGATGCCTGAGGAGGACAGAAAAGGGGATCAGAACCCGTAGAACTGAAGTTACAGATGGTTGTGAGCCACGATGTGGGTGCTGGGAATCGAACCCAGGTGCTCTGGAAAAGTAGTCAGTGCACTTAACTGCTGAGCCATCTCTCCAACCCCTGCCTTGATTTATTTGAGGCAGGGTTTCTGCCTGACCTGGAATTCACCAGGTAAGGTAGGTTGCTGGGCAGTAAGCCCCAGGGATCAGCCTGTTCCCATCTCTCCAACATTAGGACAGCAAGCACATACCACCACATCTGGCTTTTTCATGTGAGTTCCAGTGCTTGAACTCAGGTCTTTGTGTTCACAGAGTAAGTACTTCACTGACTGAGCCATCTGTGCACCCTGTCTTCGGTTATTTTAATAATTTATTTATTTTATATGCTTTGGTGTTTTGCCTGCATGCATATCTATATGAGGGTATCAGGTCCCCTGGAACTAGAGTTACGGACAGTAGTAAGCTACCTGTGGGTGCTAGGAATTGAACCCAGGTCCTCTGGAAGAACAGTCAGTGTTCATAACCACTGAGCCATCTCGCCAGCCCCTAAAGTTACTTTTCTTGCTAAGTTAACAATTATAGCACCTCCGTCCTTCTCTAGCAGGCTGAGAGATTCCATGTCCTTTGTGCATCCTGCATTTCCACCTGACTCCGAGTCCTCTCTCCAGTCTCAGTCACATGTATGGGTTGTTATCATCTTCTCTCTGTACCCTGGACACTGCGTGTTGGTGTGCATGGCCACGCATGACCAGCGGCACCAAATGCCCTTAACTAAGTCAGGTGGGAAGGATTTGAGGGTAGAGCCCATTAGATAAGGATTCACAGAGGAAGAGGCACACTGTCCTTGAAGGGGAGAAAAACAACTGGAAATAAAATAGAAGGCTGATTGGCAAGGTCACACCCTTTAAATTAACACGCAAGAAGCTGGCATTTTTCATATCCAGTTCTGTGAGCGTGGCACCAGCCATCTGAAAAGTCCAGGCTCATTGGGGTACACTTGAGGAATTGGCGTAATGGGCAGAGCACATTTCAGAGGGAAAGCAGACCCACATTAGCAGCCCCCCCATCCCCATGCTACAGGAGTAAAGCAAGTTACTAATGAAGTGGACCCCATTGTGGATTCAGAAGTCCTGACCCAGGACGTGAGCACCTGTCCTGTGATTGCACATCCTCGTGAGTGTCCTAGAGGCCCGCCCCAGTACTCAGAGCTGACATGGCCAGCTCCTCACAGTCAGGGAGGTGGCAAGTGCCCCGTATTCCAGACCTAAGATGCACCGACAGTGCCGCCTGCTTGTGTTTCCCATGCTTCTCAGAAGAGTCATCAGGCTGAGGCCCAGCATGTGTGTGTTATTGTCAGGCTATGGAAAGCTTGTTTGGGGAACCAGGTGTGGCATTATCTCACTTGACCTGGGTGTGGATTTGTCTCCTTGGTAGTGGTGAGAAGCAAAGTTGGGAAAGGCCAGCACTGTGGGGCCCAAAGCCTTTGATTCAAAGCCTGACTGTCCTGTGGCTAGCCGATGGCCTCAGGCAGGCCTCCTCCTGCAGCCTCTCCCAGAGGTGGCCCACCAGGGTCCTGCTGTCCCATCAGTGAGCCAGAGACTCAGCAGGTGAGCTCCCCACTAATTGAAATACACTGCCCTGGCCACACTGAGTGAACTGTCAGCCCCTGCCAAGGTTTAGTTCTTGATCGTGAACAAATAGCTAGGATTCCTTGGAGCGAGAAGCCTGCGAGATTCTGTTCTGCTTCAACAGTCTGCCATGGCTGACTTCTAGGTAAACAGATTGAAGGGTCTGAGCTAATCCCTGGTGAATCAGTAGCCTCTCTGCTCAGGACAAATCAGAGTCCTTTTTTGACCTCAGCTGGCCCTGTACCGCTGCTAACCTCCACCAGCAGTGTGGAATAAGAGCTCAGAGCAAGAAGCAGCCATTTTCTGTCTGCTTTCCTATCCATAAATACTTATGTGTGAAATATCATTGCATCACTTTAAAGGCTGCTTGAGCCTAGGGTGTCAGTGACCTCCATTCCTGCTAAGATTTTTTGCCTACAGTATCGATCGCTGTGTAACTGAGGCTGGCCTTCCACTGTCACTGCGCGTGCCCCAGACCCTGAGGGCTGGCATGACGAATGTGCATCGCCGTGCCTGTCGTCCGTCCTGACTTCTAAAGAGGATGTAGACTCTGCAGAGAAGAACCTGCTTCACTGGAAAACTAACTCTCTAACCTGAGCATGCCCCTCTTACTCACCTGATTCTGGCTCTGAAGGCCTTTGAGCCGCTTTGGGACTCCGTAGATGGCCACACAAATTCTGCCTGGGGACATGTGGTGCAACTGTGTGCAAGAAGACACTTTCCCTCCCCAACAGGAAAGCCAGTGTCCCTGATCTATACAACACGCTCCTCTGGTTCTCCTTCCACAGATTTCAGCTTGATGGACTCACTCCGATTTGGTGATACAAACTGTTATATTTTAGCTTTGCCCTTTTGTTTGTTCATGTGTGGGTGTGTTCATATGTATGGGGGTTCATGTGGTTGGGGTGCATGTGGAAGCCGGAAGTTGATGTCAGTTGTCTTCTTCACATGTTTCCATGTTGTTTTAAAATACTGCATTGTAAGTGTATATGTGTTCATTGTGTGAGAATTTTAGAATGGATTAATGCACAGAAAATCCTTAAGAGTAGTTAATTGAGTGAGATCATTCAGATACTTTAATTTCTGGAAAGAAAAGGTTAAAAAAAAAACAGGTAGCTCACACACTTAGAATTGGTTTTCTAATATAAGGAAAAAAGAAGGATGTCTCGGTTTGGTTGGTTCAGTAGGTTCTTCTTCTTCCCTTTCATCCATTCCCAATGTCCCAAGAGCTCAATAACTGCATGTGTCTCACACACATGACCGTTTAGTCCACAGAGCGTTGGTGTTGTAATGGTGAGGGTAACATCCCACTTAGTCTTCGATCCCATTGACTGCGAGTATGCCATCTGCAGAGGAAACAGGATCACTTTGATCGGTGTGGATCAGACCAGTCTGTCTTTGGACTGGAAAGTGGCCCTGTGTAGACCATAGAAGTTAGTGTACCCCCAGAACATCCATGTCTCCTGCCTGCCTTTATGGAAGAGAAGACGTTAGTGAACTAATAGACGGTGTCTAATGTACAAACATTGACTTTCTACTTTGTATCCTTCTTGCTTCAGTCATGGGTCAAATTTCTAATTACTGTTTCAAATACGTGGCTATGCCCTGAATATTGTTTCTTGGGCTGCTGTTTCATCACAGCCTAGTCCAGCAGCCCAAGAACTTGGTGGATAGTGGCGAATGATAGTGGCGACCGTGGTTTCTTCTTTGCATCTGACTCACCGTGTAGGTAGAGTAGCTCTCTCTGAGCCTGCTTCAGCCTCATCTCTTCATCTAACAATCGCCCCACTGCCCTTCTCACAGGAATATCCGTGTGCTCCTCAGCATGCCAGTAAGGGGCACGTTTTCAACACCCAGTATTAGAAAATCCTAAGGAAAAGAAGAGAAAATAAATTTTATAACTAAGTTAAAGTATACCGAGTGGGCCCTACTGCCCTGATAGTGCAGCTATGTTTTCACAGTGGGGCCCTCTTTACACTAGGTCTAGGTGTGGTCCTTCTCACGTAATCCCCGCACTTAGGAGATAGACACAGGAGACAGAGAATTTGAGGCCAGCCCAGGATCTGAAGAGTTCCAGGCCTCTCTGACTGACACAGCAAAACCCTGCCTCTGAAACAAAACAAAACACCAGTGTAGTGTGCAAACGGGGTGGGGAAACATGGGCGGTGTAAACGGAGGAACTTACTCTTTGCTGCTTGCAGGGTCTCTCGCCCTTCAAACAGAGCTCCATCAAGGCTTCACCCTTTTCGAGAGCTCAATTTCCCTGAGCTGTGATCCCAGCTATTGGGGGAACAGACTAAGATACTTAAAATACATAGCTCTCAATAGCTCAAAAGCTATTTGCACTTAAGAAGAAAGTTTTTATCAATCTGTTATTAGTAAAATGTATTTAAAATAACGGGCTTTCTATTGGCCCACTGGGTCCCTTGAGTCGACCAGATGGTCACTACAACTATATCACACTACACGGGAGCACAGATTCACTTGTCTGCTTCCCAAATGCCTCCCACTGTCTGTGACACTTTCTCAGATGCTGTCTAAAACATCCCCCAAACTGTTTTCATAATGACTCATTGAAACGTCTCCTAGGGTCCCCCACGTGCACACTGCTCTCTCTGAGGACTGCCCTTCACATTCTCTTTCTATCGCTTTGCCCTCTCACCTGGTGGTCAATCTGAAAGAGTCTTAGAGTCTGTTAGTCCCTTGCCACAGAGCCCTGGAGCCCCTAGCGTTGAATGATGGCAAAGGCAATGACCACAGTAGATTCCCCCACCCGCATAGGCCTCCAAGTTACTCCAACAGTGCTCAGAGATGTACTTGGTTATTCTTTAATACTTGGTTTTTAAAATTGTGATAATTCAGAAGCCAACCCATTTTCTTTTGTACATTTGTATTCCTAGAGTTTTAGCCCTGTCCACTCTGGAAAACGTCTTTCACATTTTCATCTTCTTGAGTCTTGTGAATGTAAAATTTGCCCAAGAATGGAATAGAAGAGCTTTTGTGAGTTGGATCTAAAGTGGGACCCCACAGTCCGGTGTGTTGAAGTCTGGATCTCCGGCTGGCTCTGGTGTTTTAAGAAGTTATTAGATTGGGAAGATGTGAACGCAGAATTAACCTATGCATGAGTTCATGACTGAAGGGCTTTTAGGGGGCAGGGACTAGTTGGAAGAAGTTGGTCACTGGGGTGTACTTTTTCCCCTAACTGCACTCTATTCTGCACTCGGTTTCCCAACTACCTTGCTTAGCAAAGAAACCATGAACTGACACCCTGAGACCATGAAGTGACACCCTGAAACCATGAGCTGAAAGGAAGCCTTCTTCCCCGATGGTGTTTGTCTCGGATACATTGCCAAACTGACAGAAACTGACTAATACAGCAACCTTAACCTTGAGTTTATTTTCGAAAAGAGAAGTCAGCTTCACTGTTAACGTGCTCTCCACACTGAGTGAGTTCTGCCCCCACTGACTTTCTTCCCTCCGCAGGTCTGCAGACTTGAGCGCCAGCTGTCTACCCAGCGATACCAAGGAGCCCTCTTCGCCAAGCAGCCAAAGATGTTCATTGCACCAGCCAGCAGCCCCCCAAGAGCCAAGCTGTGTGAACTGGTGCTCCTGTGTGGTGGCCACGTCAGCCCAACCCCTCAGCTGGCCAGCCTCATCATTGGTCCCTACCGTGGCAAGAAGGAACCGAGGATCCAGTACCTGTCGGAGAAATGGGTCTTAGGTAGGAACCTAGGTGGTGGGACTTGGGAGGGTGCTGCTGGTCGCAAGGCCATCAGGAGCTTAAAGAGACTACTGCTTTGTGGTCCAGGTAGTAAGAACAGGCATTGGGAGACAGACGGTGCCCATGTGGTTTGGGCCTGAGATTAGCAGCTCAGCCTCCAGGCGTCTTCCCTAATAGTCATGGACACACCTGCCCCTTACTGCCAGCTGAATGACAGTTCACAAGGAGAGGAGATTGCACTGGGCCTTGCCCTCTCAGCACATGTAGGAAACCTGCCCACTCAGAGCCCACTCATTCTCAACCTGTGAACATGGGGTGACCACGGTACACTGGCTATCTTGAGTTAGGTACCTATACTAGGTGCTAGGAAAAGATACTAATCTAGACCTCTGGCCATAGGCGGCTATCTGCACGTATGATAGCAACAGACAGACTTCACCAGTTATTCCACTTAGGATTGCAGAACTCTCTAGAGGAGAAAGGCCATGTAGCCAGGAGTGAGCTTTCCCAGGGGTGTCGTCCTGCCTCCTTCTTCTCCCTTTCTGTCCTTCTCCTTCCCTCCTTTTATGCTGGGCTCACCATCCTACGATGGACTCATCCCAGACAGGATGAACTCCAGACTCAGCTTTGAGAATAAATTTAAATCTTCATCCCTGAAATTTTGACAAATATATTGGTTTGCCAAGACTAAGTCCTGCAGACCTGAAACAGTCTTTTTCTCACCATCATGGCACCTGGAAGGACTAGGCCAAGGTAGGATCAGAGAGATTCCCTATGACTTTCCCCTAAGCTTGCAAGTGACATCCCTTCCCTTTGTGACTTTCTTCTTTGAGTCCACACGTCGTCCTTAAAGACACTGGTGAGACTGGTTCAATCCCACCTGGGACCTAGTTTTAATGTAATGCCTTCCCTGGATTCTGTCTCCAAGTCCATCTACATTCTAAGGTGCTGGGGGTAGGACTTGAGCATAGGAAGACTCAGCTCCACCCTAACAATGGATTACGCCACTTACAGATCCTTACCTGGTTCCTTCAGAGCTATCTCGTGTGTGTGTGTGTGTGTGTGTGTGTGTGTGTGTGTGTGTGTGTCCCTTTCTTTCACCCTTCCTTTGTCTCTTGTGGCTGAAGTCCAACCATCTCCTCCCCTTCTCATTCCCTCCTCTCTCCTCTACTCTGTCCTCCAGCTCCCCTCCTCTACCTGCTCCTCCCCTCCATCCCTCCCTAGTCATCTCTTTTTGTCTTCCCTTTTCCCCTTCTTCCCCTTTCTCTCCTGAGGCTGAAGTCTTTGCTGGGTTCTCCAAAACTATCTCCCACTGTATTTATTTATCTCTCTCCTTCTCCCTCTCCCCCTTCCTGCTTCCCCTCCTCTTGGTCTTTTTATTCTTCCCTCCTTCCCCCACCTCACCCTCATCTCTAAATCCCAAGGTTCTGGCTTCTCTCACTCTGTTCTTGATGTTGTCCTTGAATAGATAAATAATAGATAACCTTGTTTTCCAAAGTTCCATTCGCACAAAAGCACATACATTTTATGAATATCTTTTAAATGATTGATGAGTGTTCCTGTACATTTGTGAATACGGCAATCAAATGTACTTTTTACTATCTGCTATAGAGCAATTTGTCTTTTCCTTAGAAACTATTAAAAAACACACACACACACACACACTACCATTTAGCTCCCGTCCCAAAGCCAAGCCACTGTTTACTCTTCTGAGTACCAAGAATAGAACCTTCAGTCGTCACATGTTCTGAAGCTGGCTTCTCGTTGGGTTTCTTGGAAAAGTGCATCAAATTAACAGCCACTACAGACCAGAACTGGGCCCTGAAAACACGCCTGGGCATGCCTGGTGTCCAGTCTGAAATGACAGCTAATGGTTCTAGAGTTCGGGAACTGTGTGCTGCTCAGGGCCCCAGACCGAGCCTGTAGTCTTGTTATTTCCAGGCTGGGTGACTGGCGGCCCTTCCTGTTGCTCCCGCGTCCTGTGCAGTCACTGTCTCAGCCAGGCTAAGTTCTTCCGGTTGTTTTGTCTGTTGGCTCTGGCTAGGGTTTTAGGGGATGACTGCCTACCTGCTGCATCCCCCCAAGGCTCTGCAACATTCTCTGCATGCCAGGGCTGGCTCCGGGACCCTAGTTTCTGCTCCTTTCCTCCCCCTAATTGACGTCCTGTTGCTGACCTGTCATTGATTGCACCAGCTTCTCTGCCCTTGGCAGCATCCGGGTATTGTGTGTGCTTCAGGCCTGCCTGTGTAAGATGAGTACCCCCAAACACACCAAGTCTTACAGCCTGAGCCATGTATCTTTCAAACACTAGTTAGCTCGGTTTTTCTTTGTGAATTGAATGATAACCCAGCAGATGCCGTGGTGTACACATAACAGAGGTGTTGCCTCCATGTCTGTCCACCAAGCACAGATAGGCAAACATAACCGAGTCCTATGCCTGCTGTCCACTCCAGACACTGCACTGTCTTGATCTTTTTCTACTCACCTTGTGTGGTGACCAAAGGAAACAACACAAGACCATGTGACATGGTGTGTGCTGTGGTTGGCCTTCCCAGGACTTGTGAATGACAGCGTCCCTGCGAGCATAGAGCTATCATATCACCCCAGTGCCATAACAGAGTGACGTGTGTCCTTTGAAGGCTCTTACTCCCCAAAACTTACACTATTATAAACAATTCTCTAGAGAACCTGTTATTCTCAGGCTGGTGGATTAGATTCAGGGATTGAGTGCTTTCCTACTCTGTATCAGGCCCTGGGTGGGGTCATCCTGCAGAGGGAGAGAGAGAAAGAGAAGAGATACTGGTTCTCAAAACATACCCAGAGGGGCTGGAGATACAGTTTGATGGTAGTGCACTTACCTACCAAGTATGAATGCTCTAAAATAAATGAGTAAATAGAAAAAAATATATACAGAGATTAACAGGAACTTTTAAAGCATTGATTTGAAAGGAAAATTATTTTGTGATATGTTATGAAAGCAATATTCAGTATTCATCAATTAAGTTTATTCCAACTGGAATAGACAGTATGAGTTTGGGCCAAGATGAATCTTCAGGGTAGGTTGGATAAAATGTTTATTTAAAAGTGTTAAAAGTCCAGGCAATGGTGGTGCACGCCTTTACTCCCAGCACTTGGAAGGCAAAGGCAGTTGGATCTGTGAGCTTGAGGCCAGCCTGGTCTACATAGTGAGTTCCAAAACAGCCAGGGCTACACAGAGAAACCCTGTCTTGAAACAAAGAGACCAAAAGTATTCAAAGCTTTTCTATCCCCTTTCGAATTTGTTAGTTCTCATCCAAAATAAAAACCCAAGGCCTGGGTGTGCTACATTTGCTTGGTTGATAGCTTTCTATTTATTCTTATAGTTGAGCTTTGTGTGACCCTGCTGAGAAGTGCCTCAGAGAAAGTGAGAGATTCTTGTAAGAATTCCTCTAGCCTTGTCTGGTGAACCGTTAGCGCTGAGCATCCTGCCTTCCCGGCCATTGTGTGTTGCTGACATATAGGACATGAATGAGTGCAGAATGTCAGCCTGTGGAATTCAACGGGAGGCATTTAATTCTTGCCTTACTCACGCTCTCCACAGAGGGTGGCAGATGCCACGCTGCCTTACAAGGAGTCTGTGTTCCCCGTCCACTCCCTAGAGCCCATTTTCCCTGAAACAGCACTGTACTTGTGCCAACATTCTCCATGAATCATTCAACCAGGAGGAGAAATGGGGATTTTTGAGCAAGAACACCCCTGTGGGCACTTGAATATACATGAAAATCAACAAGAGAACAAACATCAAATTCCTGGTAGCAAGAACCAGGCACTACCTGTCCTAATGTCAGTAATATGGGTGTTATTTAAAACTGTTTCCTAATTGTTGAGTTCTCCTCAGCACTCCCACAAGGTATAGTTCCCATTTTATATCTCAAAGATCCCAGGGTCTACGGCCTTAACTGGTGAGAAAGAGGCACACAGGACTCTGCACCAAGAGCTGTCAAGATGTGTGACTTGATGCTATGGTCATTCCTGGTCACGCCATCCCCTCCCTTCGATGTTATTAAATAATATGGGTTTGGCCTTTCTTATGAGACTGATTCCAGTCTCTGCCTCCCTTTACTTGTCTGGGCTACATTCAAGAGATAAGGCATACATTTATGCTATTGTAGGGAGATAGTGCACTATTCTCCACAGAGCTGCCAGAAAAAGAAAGTTTAGCCTTGACATGACTTCCGCACAGCTTACAAAGAACATTTGACTGTTGCCTGTGTCAGAGCTTTCAGGAAAAAGGTCCCTGATAGCTTGGGGGCCTTCCCATGCTGTCCTGGGTTATTCATTATGTTCCCACTGGCTGATCAGCTAAATGCGTTAACTGTGGCTTTCTGTGAATCAAGGCTAATCTGGATGACATGTTCCCTGGGGATTCATAATTAAATGGACACGGGAGGGTTGGTCAAGCTCACCTTGTCCCACATCCCAGTTACATAGATAAGAACCAGTCACAGAAGGCTGAAGGTCCAGAAAAAAAAAAAAAAAAAACCAGAAGAACGGGAGGCCGGTCTGCCCCTCCCCTTCCCATGTGTTTAATTTATCCTTGCCCAGGAATCCAGACCCAGCAGCCCACCAGTCATACTGAGGGAGATAAGAGTCTATACGTTGGCTGCTGGCGCGGGATCTTAGCTTTGGTTTGGGAAATATATGGAAAGACTAGACTCAGAAAAGATCACTAAGCTCTCCCAGTACTCCAGGTGATTGTCCTTGAACTTTCCTGGCCGCACTTGTTCATCTCAAGCTAGTTCCTTGAGCCCCCTCCGGACCACAAAGGCATCTGTGTCTTCAGCTCTGAGCAGAAAGGTATCACCGCAGCAGCATTTTATAGCCTCCAGAAGGAACGTGCATCAGGGGGAAGTCACTGTGGCCGTTAGCATGGTTGTGCTAAGCACTTGTGAGGTGACAGGCACCTCTCTAAGACCTGCTGCAGAGCTCAGAGGTTCACAAAGCTCAGCAGCAGCCCCACTCCTGAGCAAGACCCCCAGCGAGTAACAGCATCTAAAAGGCCCCCTAGTGCGATGCTACTGATCACTCGGCCTATCTTTGCTTGCTGGCGTGGTTAACTGATGCCCTGGGTTTTGGCAGAAAGTTGGCTTTCTTGTGACTCTGGGATACCTTGGGCTTGGGTTCCTTTTTGTTGCAGTTGTCTGCCAGGCAGTTAATGGTAAACACCCTAGAACCCCAAGTGATGGGGTTCAAGCGGTTGATATAAAGCTCCAGGTAACTTAGGGTGTGACTGCATTTGGAGATAAGACCTTGAAAGAGGGCAAAGGGTTAAGTGCTCATAAAGGAGGATGTTGATCCAATTGGATAGTTTCTCTTCTAAGAAAGGGAAGCCACGAGTAAGAAAAAGGCTATGGGGGGGGGGGGGATGCCAGGAGCCAGAGCATCAGCCATCAAGAGACCTCAAGAGAAACACCTTGACTTCAGGCATCAATGCAGAACTCCAAGAAAGTAGATGAATACTATTTGCCTCACCCTGCCTGGGGTCCTCTCTTATCACAGCCTGGGTTACCTTAATTCACTGAGTCCTGAGGTCCCCTGTGGAAGTTTTGGGTGGATTACAAAGAACTCAAGAAACCAGCCCAGCCACCTGATTTCAGGTCATCACCTTCCTCATAAGGACTGGGGTTTATACTGGTAGTGGAAGTTTCCTTTGACTGTGAGGCTGCTGATGGGTAGACTTGCCATCATCTACCACTGGAATATTGCAGAGCATTGCCTGGCAAACAGGCGTGGGGCTCAGGTGTCCCATCCCAGAGCGAAAGACAATGAGCCTCCCGGCTTCCCAGCAGGGAAAGGAGTAGGTACATGAAATTATGCTGTTTCAATTTCCTGTCAGTTCTTTCTTAAACATCAGTGCTAGAAGAAGAGTGACAGTAAGGTCACCTTGAAACCCAGGGGGAGAAGTGTGACCCTCCCAGATGTTAACAGGCCAACACAGAGAAGACCATGCAGCTGGGCAGTAGTGAAGCCCCATCTTCTAAATAGTAAAATGCAATCAATACTGAGAAAGGAAGGCAAAGCGGCCAGTGAACAGTACTGCAAATTAGAGACAACTGCACATAGAGTAGGGATGTTTGATGACCAAATTCATGTTGATAAGATTGAAAATGAGATGCCTAAACCGAACCAGGGAGTGGAAAACATAAGCCAACTGGGCATCACAGAGAGCGAAAAGGAATCGGGGTGCCCACCATCCGCCAAAGTGCTGCAGAGGACAGGGGACGCCATCACAACACAGACCGATGCTCAACTGGCTCATCAGAAAGTGGGAAAATGAGCAGCAGATATACAAACCAGCTTCGTGGGAAACCGGTACAGCCTCTAAAGGCTGACAGCCACTAGACTGTGCCCAGTCGAGGAAAACCATCTGCAGAATGTCCATGTAGTAGATGGCCAGATCTCGGTCCCCCACCACAGTCCGGGAGGAGGGCGGGTCTGTGCCGCTGCTGCTGGGGCCTTGCAAGATGGAACCTCACCACCCCACGGACTGGAGAGTGGGCGGGAAAAGGGGTAGGCGTTCTTCATCGACCCTGAAGGGAGGCAGCAGAAATAGAAGCAGATAAATGAGCGTATATCAGAATGATAGAAATAGTAGTAAGATCAGTGTTAAGAGATGGGAAAATGAATGTAGACAAAATCCAAATCTGCAGCCCATGACAAAAAGTAGTCAATAAAACTAACCACTGGGGAAATGTGAACCGGAACCCCACACCCATTATGATGGGTACTACCCCCACACAGACCAAAAGTTAAAAAATAAAAACTGTTCAAGAAAATGTGGGTAATTGGAACCGTCGTATGCCGCTAAGGGAAATGTAAGTATTGTGACCACTGAGGAAAACACTGTGTTGTTACCATGTCACCCAACAGCTAGCGCCACTGCTTAGCATACATATCCCACCCCAAATATGAGTGATGAGTCTCACAGGATGTGTATGTCTGTAATTATAGCAGCATTATTCACAGTGGCAAAAAGGCGGAAGCAACCCTAAGTATCAATTAACAGCCGACAGCAAGGCAAACACAGCGTGTAAGCAGGGTGTCCTGTCTCCTGCCTGCAAAAGGAGATCCTGATACCTGCCCCACGTGGCCATTATGCCCAGTGGAATAAGCCAGGAACAAACCATGCTCATGATATCCCTGGGACAGAGACAGAACGTGTGACCAGGATGCCAGAAACGATGGCAGGGAGCATGGGAGTGGCAAGTCGCTGTGCAGTGGATACAGAGATTTGGTTTGGGATCATGAGAAAGTTCTCAAAGTTCGTAAGTGCTAGTGGTTGCACAGTATTGTGAACGTACTTTTAATAGCATTGAAGTGTCCGGTCAAAATAGCAAAATGATAAATTTATAGTTTGTATAGCTTATATGATATCTCCTATATAATGTTAGTAGTAGGTTTTACCAAAAATAACAAATTATTGCAGAACTAAAAAAGGAAGTTATACACCCTATTTTTCAAGGCTACTGATATAAATATAATCATTTTGGCAACATGGATATCAAAAACCTAAAATAAAATCTTAGTGAATCAAATTTCATGGTGTGCTGAAAATAAAATGCACATAACCAAGTGTCAGCCTACAAATATGAAAAAATAAGTAGCATGGTTTTTCTTCATCTGTTGTTTTCCCCAGTCGTGTTTAAAAGCAGGAAAGATGATTTGAGCATCTACCCATGACAAAAGTGTCTCAAGAATCAGGAGCAGTTAGGAACCTTTTAACCTGCTCATGTTATCTGTTAAGAAATAACTATAGCAAGTTATTTAATAGTGAGAACCTTTGTGTAAGATTCGGGTCAGGGGTAAGAAGCACAGCAAGGCTGTTACCCTTCAACAGTATTCTAGAGTGGCCAGTCAAGTAAACGGAAAAGGGGGTAGGGGCTTAAAGGATGAGAAACCATCTTTACATGGTGCAATTGTCTATATAGGTGCATCCAACAGAAACAAGAGCCTGCCACAACTAAGTCAACAGAGTTGAAGATCCCACAATCCACCACTGAAATCAATAGCAGACCCAGTGATAATTATAAGATAGAAAAAATGGTAGGTTGCACTGGGATGGCCTTGTGATAAATCATTTTATTCCCATGTCCAGGACATGGTTAAGTCCTCAGGGCACCCTCAGAGAGGTGCCAGGTTCAGGGTAGCTCTGGGCAGTATCAGAGCTGAGTGGAAGTTCCATGAAGAATAAGAATGAGTTACTTGTCTCTTTGCTGTGACAGAATGTCTGATAATAGCAACTTTAGAAAGGAAAAAAAGGGTTTATTCTGCCTCACAGTTTAGAATGAAGCCCATCACAGTGGGAGGTCACAGAGTTGGGCAAGAGGCAGTGGGCACGTTTTGTCCACAGTCACGGATGCAGGGCACGAGGCAGTGGGCACCCTTTATCCACAGTCACGGAGAGACAAAGCACAAGACAGCGGGCATATTTCATCCACAGTCACGGAGGCAGGGCACGAGACAGTGGGCACCCTTTATCCACAGTCACGGAGAGACAAAGCACAAGACAGCAGGCATATTTCATCCACAGTCACGGAGGCAGGGCACGAGGCAGTGAGCACGTTTTGTTCACAGTCACAGAGGCAGGGCACGAGGCAGCGGGCACATTTCGTCCTCAGCCAGGCAGCAGGAGATGAGAACCACTGCTCACCTCACTTTCTCTTTTCTCCTCAGTCCAGGACCTGAGCCCGTGGAATGGTACCTTTCACACTTTCCCACTTCAGTTAATCCAACCTAGAAACTTCACAGATATGCCAGAGGCTTGTCTACTAGGTGACTATGATCTCTTGAATTGCCAGTCGGTGTTGGCTGCCTTGAGTGTGCATGGCGTGCGTGCACACGCGCATACGCACACACACGCGGCATCAAGTTTCATTCATTGTACGGTGAAAAGATACTTATTTTGCACTGCATGTGGGCTGAGCATGTTCTTAGGCACTACATATGTAATACTTGACAAGAAAGACACAGTCATAGGCTTAGAGAGAGACAGAAAACAGATCCAAACAACGGTATTGGCAGATACTCTGAAGAAGATGATGGGGTGCAGGAATGAAGCTGAGCGGGCAAGATCCTTGCTGAGAGCTGCTCTAGAGCCAGGGAGTGAATAAGGAAGGGGGGCTAGAGAGAGGTGCTAGGTGCTTCAGTCAGGAGAAGCAGTCAATCTGGGGTGACTGAAAGGAAGAAGAGAAGACCAAGGGAAGGAAAGAGACCTGGAAACTGGCTGCCCACTCAAGGCCTAGAGGTGTGGGTGTTGTGGAATGCAAGTGGGAAAGCTCTGTGGAAAGGGAGGTTGTAATGGGAGTGATCAGGATGCTGACCCCTGGGTGCTCAGCTGATCCACAAGGGTGGTTAGGGATGCTAAGTTGATAGCCGTAGAGCCATGCTTTTGTCGGATCATATCTAATTGACATTTCTGTGGCTGTCACTGACAGGATATATGAGAAGTGAAGAATGGTAGTCACCCCTAGACTTGAATTCTGAGTGTCCAAAACAGCCACAACTGGAGTCCTAACAAGCAAGTTTTGGGGAGCAGTGCTGAAAGAGAAAAGTTTGTCTCAGCCCATGGAAGAGAAGCCTATGGGATGACCAGACAGCAGGAGAGATCTGTGGCACTGGTTCCAGACAGAACTGAGGTCACCATGCAAAAGCTATGCAGGGGAACGTGCCTTGAGGGTTGTCTGGCTGGTTTATGTCCGTCTGACTCAAACTAGAGTCATCCAAGAGGAGGAAACCCCAGTTCATAAAGTACTTCCGTAAGATTTGGCTAAAGACGAGCAAAGGCATTTTCTTCGTTAGTGATTGACAGGTAGGACTCAGCCCATTGTGGCTTGTGCCATCCCTAGACTGGTGCTCCTGGGTGCTAAAAGAAAGGTTGAGCAAGCCATAGAGAGCAAGCCAGTACGCAGACGCCTCATGACCTCTGCATCAGTCCTGCCTCCATTCCTTCAATGATGAATAGTGATGTGGACGCATAAGCAGAAGAGACCCTTTCCTCACCATTTGTGAGGAGCCATTTCCCCCCTAAAAATCATTACAGGAACCATCACCCTGGGGAATCTGCAGGGAACCCCACACCCATAATTATGTTCTATTGACAGAGCCTGCCCCACGCCCAGTTAGCTGTTATCTGTTAGCGGAACCTGCCTCACATTCCAGCTATCCAGGGAACTAGGTGTGGCAACTCGCGACTTCTTGGCCTACCTGACCGAAAGAAACCTCCTGGCCTACGTGACAAGAGTCCAGGCCCCTGTGCCCCTCCCCATTCCTTACCATATATAAACTGTAACCCGTCCCTAATAAACGGGGGCTTTGACAAATCCGCTTGGCCTCATTCTTCTGTCCTAGCTCATTCCCTTCCAGGTAGCGCCCCTTCGAGACCCTGGAATAACTGATTGCAGGGTGGGTTACAAACCCCTAGACTGAGTAACCCACCCAACGCAATCGACAGTGCCGCCCAAACAGGGCCATAACTAAGACACACTGAGACAGGGACATCCACAACCTGGGTCCCTGCTACTGAAAGGTGAAGTTCTTGCCATGACTGTCCCCCAGAGACTTAGGTAATACTCTTCCCACAATGAAGAAGAGGAGATGCCCAACTGAGTGAGCTTGTGTGCATGGCCTCTAAGCTTCCTTCTGGACTTTTGTCAGGCAAAGAGAAGCCTAGTCCCGGTGCTCTTGAGCTGGCACAGTGTCATCACTAGCTACCAAAGTTCAGTTAAATAGATCTGTCCTCCACGCCACAAAACACTAGTGTCGGCAGTATGGTGGCCCCATGCTTCAACCGTAAGACCACACAGGAGTGTGAGTGTGGTTAGAAAACTGTGCTTGCCCTAGATGCATGCCAGGACCTATTAAAGAGCATGGTGGGTGTGGAGGTTAGAGATTTTGGTTTTAAGAATGAAAAGCTAAGGAGAACAGAAGTGAGACAGAGCTGTTGCCTCAGTTTCAAGGGCATCTCCTACATCTTTCCTACATTAAATTCTTAGCTGTGTACTTGTGACGCAGCTGAGAGGAGGAGGCAGGAGTATTGGGTTCATGTCAACCTGGATCTCATAAAAGCTGAATAATGCTAGTGATGGCTATGGTAGTTTTCTTACTGTCTGGAGCTGCTGTGCCTGTAGCTTACTCACTGTGAGGGACTGGGGATAGGGCTTGTCGGTGTCTACCTGCCCTGATATGCAATGCCCCCTTTCACTCACTCCCTTTACACAGTTCATTGCATGTTTTCCTGCAGTGTTCTATTCTGTGCAAACCACATTGGACTTTACTACTGTAATTACAACAAGTCAGTCATTTTTATCACCTGGTTCTCCTTTTCAAATCCGTATTCCTGTGTTAGAGTCAATATATTAATTTCCTTTTTATAAAACTTGGAAGTTTGATTATATTGAACTTTCAAGTTAAGTAGAAAGAGGCATCCTTTTGACAGGTTGTTCCCTCCCCCCATCCCCTGGGCCTTATAAAGTGATCCTGTAAGATTCATTGTGTAAAACTGAAAGAGCTCCAAAGAGCTCCTACAGCCTGAATGGAAATATGGCTGAATTACTTTATAGACCAGATACAAAGAGCATATTTTCACCTGTGGCTCAAAACCCAGGTACAATTAAACAAAATGTCAATATAATGTAAACACATAAAGAAGACCATAGCTTTTACCTGGCACAGGTGGATACAAGAAAAGGCAAAAACAAAAAACAGCAACAAAAACATAATGCGGCATGACAAGCTCAGACAAAGGTATAAACCGTAAGGCCTCCTTCACCATTGCACAGTAGACTGAAGGGTGTGCCCATACTGACAGTTGTCTTTACCATACATAATAACGTGTGTGTGCACACGTGTGTGTTCACAAGTGCATATATGCACAAATGCTACTCAGTGTGTTCCTCCCCTCTGAAGCCAAGCCCACCAGGGAATCCCTCACCAGTTCACACTCTTATATGGAGGCTTGTCTGTACAGGAAGATAACAGGTAAATTTTCGGACACTTTCTTAAACCAAAACTAAGATGAGCTTTTTTATTTCTTCTACTTTCCCTTCATTTTTTAATTTCTAGAATGAAGCCCCTTTTCTCCCTGTTCCACGCAACCAGCATGGCTGTCCATCTTTCATTAACATCACTCTTCAAGGCCCTTAGACGCCACTGTCTGATTATGCGATTATGATGGGAGACAATATAACCATTCTAATTAAGCTTGTCAGCCCCAAGTACCCGCAGTCTGCTGTGTTCCTTTTTTCTCTTTGTAGTTAGAAGACAGTTGTGGGTAGTAAGCTTCTTAGTATTGACACATGATAGTATATTTGTCCTAACTTTTATTCCTGTGACCAGAATCCTGAGAAAAATGAGCGACTGTATCGTAGCCCCCAGTTCAGCGATCTTAGTGCACTGTTGGCTGGTTATTTGGGGGCCATGGGTGGGCGAAGCATCATGATTAGGGGTGTACATTGAAGAGCAAAGCAGCTTGTGGCACCTGGGAAGCACAGAGAGAGGAGAGGGTACCAGGGCAAGATCCAGCCAGGGATCCACCTCAGACACTTCCTTCCTCTGCTAGGCTCCAGCAACCACTAGGTGGAAACTGAGCTTTCAACACAGACCTGTGGAGCATTACATATCCCAGCCATCGCAGAGGGATTGTGGCCACCACTCTGTGCTGACCTAGCTCTCCCTATGACTGGTACATCTTATAATCACGAAGTAATTACTTTGCTTTATTTTATTTTACTTTTAAAGTCCGGAGTACTCTGAGGACAAATGGGACCTGCCCGGTCCTGAAACATTTAAGACATTTCAGCTGTCGTTTTATAAGACATAAAGAGGATGGATTACCTGTGTTGCAACCAGCTATCTTAACTGTCAAGGTGTCTTTCTCCCCCCTGTTTAGATTCCATCACCCAACACCAAGTCTGTGACTTTAACGACTACCAGTTGCTACAATGAGAGACATCTATGGCAGCTGTTCTCAACACTCAAGAAAAACAACCGTGGAGAGAAGGAACCAGCATACAGCTTAAGGCCTAATGTCACACATTACCTTGTGTGCTGCGGTTTTTATCTTCAGTATGGGGGGTGGGGTTTGCTGGAGATTAGATCCAGGGCTTGCTAAGCAAGCACTCTACCATTAAGCTACCTCTCCAGCTTTCATCTTCAAAACTCTTTTGTGTAACTCATTCATGACTCATATTGTATTTCAGAGAAGCCTTTGCAGGCACCAGTTGGGTTCTTTACACAATACTAATAATGACCATGATGAAGAGGTCGCAGAACCTTTGTCTTCAAGATACTTTACTCCCAATAATAGAATGGAAATTGATTTAAATTCTTTAGTCCTAAATGATCAAATAACCCCCCTAACTTTCTTGTCTTGGACTCTGAGATCTTTATTTGTGTGCTGTGTCTAGATAGCAAGGATGACCAGGAATCACTAAGATTATACTTATGCTTCTGAGATGCTTCTCAGAGCAGCTGAGAACGACGGGCTTGAAAGTTTTGTGCCACGACTGTGTCTACCTTCGGAATTGTTACCTCAAGTTTCCCTAAGGAAAGTCAGCTGCTGGGACTGAATTATGTCAGGGGTGTCCAGCCCATGGCCCGGGTGTCATGTTTGTCCAAGGATAACTATGAATGTGACTAATACAGAATTATAAACTCACTTAAAAGTATTATAAGATTGTGTGTGTGTGTGTGTGTGTGTGTGTTGAGGGGTAATTCAATTGCACAGTTCTTCTGAGTGAACTTCGTAGATGACCACACTGCATTGCAGTTTGACGCTTGCATACACTATCCGGTTGATCCCTCTTCTTCGTGCTGCGCAGGGCCTTGCTATACAGCCCAGACTGGCTTGGAGCTTGCAGAACTCCTCCCCATGTCCCATATTTTGGCTTATGCTCATAGGACACCACATTCTCATGCTGCTCAGGCACCTACCAGAGATACTGCATCTCGGTGAGCTTGAAGGTGTCACTCGGCCCATTGCAGTTTTCTGTATTGGGATTGGTTGCTCATGTCAGCTGCTGTTTCCAACTCAGTAAGTCTCAACTCCACTTCCAAACTTTTGTCATTTCAGTGATAAGCAGTTGAATCATACAATATGTGATTTTGTGGCATTGGCCTTTCTTTTCACCATGTAATTAATGCTCTGATGATTCATTCATGTCATGTGTGTCAGCAGACAATTCCTCTTGTTGCAAACAGTATTCTGTGGCATGGCTGTTAGCCGCTCTGTTATCCATCCCCTGAATAAAGTCAAGGAATGAAGCCCAGTGGGAATGGCCCTCTGAAACCTAACGCGATTTGTGGTGTCATGTGTACTGGGTGATCCAGCAGTTCAAGCGCCTTGGAAGGAGTAGATCAAATGAGAACAAGAAATATCCCATTTGTCATTGTCTCCCTCTCTATAATCTGAATAATTCTGTTTTCCATCACAAATCCATAGCTTAAAGTCACCACTCCCAAATAGTGTTAGGAGGTTTTAGAGAAGTGACCAGGTCATGGAACCCTAAAAAGAGACACTCAGGGCAAGCTCTTTGCTTCCCCTCCCACATGAGGATACACCAAGAAGGCATTAGGATTCCCAAAAATGACTTGTTCAAACCATTCTCTAAGTTATTCGTGCACCATGAACTTTGGAGTCTCCCAGTTCTGTTGGTCATTGGTAAAGTGCCAGCACCCAGTCTGTACTACACCCAGGCCCTGAGGGGGACATAACATCATCCTGAGAAGCAAAAGAAGACAAGGATGGTCACTGCAAAGAGTTAGGGTGGAAGTCAAATCAAGACAAAAGGAAAGCATGAATAAATCTAATAAATCTGCCAGTGCCAGGTTTCACAGGTGTACCTCTATATGGTGGCATTCCCTTGTAGGCTACCAGCTGAAGGTCAGCATCAAGAGCAAGTTGCTGTCCCCTCCCTGTTTGCATGTGTAAAACAATTAATCTGTTTGTACACAAATGGTAACCCCTTATGTGACCTAATGCAGACTTGGCTGATTAAATCCTTGATTGGTTGCCTTCGGTCTCAGTCCTTCACTCAACTCCCCCTCCCTGCAGCTCATGGCTATTGAAATCTCGCCCTCCAAACATGTGGTTGATCTTTCTGGCAACCAGGCCCAACCAGAAGCTATCTAGTGCCGTCATGAGGAGGTTCTCTAGCACGACTTCAGGAATGTATTAAATGGGTTAAATCACCACCAGCCCCTTTGTAACATTATTCCTAATGTTATGGTTGAATTGGGGAGATTTTTTACTTTTTCTTAACAATCCTTTGAGATTCTGCAATTCAAGTTACTTTCATGCATCAGAATAAATATAAAAACCCAAATACTATCATCTCCTATGTGTCAAAATAAATATAAAAGCCCCAAAGTGAGCATCTCCTATCTCTTTGCTCATCAGAAGCCATTACTTGCTCACTTGAAGACATTGAGACGGCAATTTTGAAAGTTAACTGCCTGTACTTAACAAGGCTGGGTGTGCATACTACACTGCTGGTGGCTTGAGAAGTTGACAAGTTCTTGACTTTCACATGTGGAAATCAAACCTAGCAACTCCTGCATGCTGAGCAAGCAAACACTGTGACACTAAGCTACATCCCCAGCCTCTGACATGATGACTTGATCACCATGGAAACAAAGTTATTTATGTCCTATATCCATGTGCTTTGATTGTAATAAAAATCTTCCAAGAGAAGACAAGTTGCATGTACTTCTTTAATTCCCTGTTGCTTTGGTAAAATACTCCTACAACATCAATTTTAGGGAGAAATGGTTTATTCTGCCAGAGTACAAGTATAGTCCAGTATCAAAGGGAAGACAAGACAGCAGGAGCCTCTGAAGCAGCTGGCCACATGACATGCCATCCATAGTCAGGGACACAGCACTGAGCGCTTGCTGCTGCTGCTCAGCCCTCTTCACCACTTGTGCAGTCTGGGAACTTACCTAGGGAGCACCGCCGTCTGCTTTGGTGGGTACTCCCTCCCTCCTTGACTTAACCTAATCAAGATCATTCACACAGGCATGCCCAGAGGTCCAGCTCCCGGGAAATCCTAAACTGTCAAGTTGACAACACTTATCATCCCACCAATGATGTCCACTCTAGCAATGCTCATCTGTAAACAGTAATTATACTGAAAAGAAATGGATGCCCAGAAATCAACCTGGTAAAATGTCGAGCAGCACTGATAATTATGAAAAACAAGACGTGGAAGAAATATTTATAATATGAAATAAAACTAGAAAATCACTCAATTTTACTATGGTCCACCACACAAATTTTATCTGCACTATACAGTGACGTTCCGGGACAGTAGCATGAAAAAAATGATATCAGTAGCGTAGACCATGGTTGATCTGTTAATGCTGTAATATTTGTCCAGGAATACTTCTGATGATTTTGAAATGCAAAATTCAACCACCTGCAGTCAAAGCCAAAGTTCTTAGGCTTCCAGGAGGTGGGGAAGAATTTCCCAAGATAAGGTGTCCGCGGAACTGTGTCCTTTTGGGAGCCCTGCGGAGAAACCATTGCCCTGCATTTTTTTCTGGGTGATGGGTTCTCACTTCTACCTCTTGGCCTTTGTTCCACCTTAGTCACAGTAAAGTTGGGTCTTTGTCCATTCACCCCACTCTGATTCTCATTCCCAGCCCCCCCCCATCCTCAGCTGAGGACCCTTGTCAGTACACAGGCTACCTAGGTAATCTGTGATATTATCTTTCTTCAAGTCAGCTGAGTACCACTTCCCCCTAAACCTCTGCACGTGAGGTACCGCAGTTACAGGTTCCAGGGACATGGGTGTCTTGACCAGGCCTTGATTCTGCCTCCTCTGCTGCCCATCGTCTCCCCACATGAAACTGGAGGCTCGCTAAACAGCTATTTTCTGGGGCACAGCCTGAGACTTCTGGCAAGCCATTCAACTAGTGAGATCACCAGCCCACCTGCCCTGCTGTCTGACAGCCCAGGGTGCAGGGCCAGGAGACACACCCTCATGGAAAAGGGAGCCAGGGCACTGAGGTCTATATTCTGTGTTGTGTCCGCCCCAAACAACTCATGGTCATTCCCAGCACAGATTAGAAAATGGCTGCTAAATAGCTCTGGGTCCAAACAAACCAAGAGCACAAAGACAGTAGGTGATCTGTTCAATTATTGTGTGCTCAGCAATTATTTGATTTAATCAATATTAGGCTGCGAAGTCTACTTTAGAGTTCTGTGCGGTTACAAAGTATTAGGTTCTGTGCTCTCGATGTTGCTTTTTCTGCTGATTTAAAGCCATGAAGGTTTCGCATGTGTCAAGAAGACAGTATCTGGTTTTCTCCCTCTACTCTTTGAATTGTTAACTGAAAGGCAGTAATTAAAATTATTGACCTGAAACTAAGCAAGAGTGCACACATATTCTACAGGCTAAACTAATATTTTATTTGGTACGAGTTCCCAGCCTAGGCGTTCCTATTTTCCCAAAGCCTTAAGACCTTCCAGGGGCGAAACTCCACCTAGAATTCTAAGATACTGGCAGCTGCTATGGCTTTATTAATCTGGTTTCAATTTTTTAAGCATTTGGATTCACAGCTTATCTATGGGAACAAATGATTGTTCTATCTTGAAGAGCCCAGAGGGAAGATTTACTGAGAAAGTTAACTTCATATCCCCTTCTGCGGTCCAGCCAGTGTGATCCAGCCAAAGCTAAGGAGAGAGGAATGGCAGGGAGGAACTCCCTCCTGGGCTGGGCCAGCGTCCACAGGGGAGAGGCAAGGGCTCTATCAGTCAGCTGACTGGGCCAGAGAAAGCTAGAAAAGAGGCTGCCAGACCTCGGGGCTAAAAAACCAAGAGCACCCTATCAACCAAATGGGGCGCTCAGCCAGCGGTGTGAAACCCAGTCATTAAATTATTGGGAACCAGTTAGGGGAGGCAAGAGAAGGACTCTGTGTCCCGAGAGTGTGAAGTTGCGGGTGGCAGAGACAGGGCAAGGGTTCGGGTTCAGGAGACCACAAGCCTCATCCGAAAAACAATGAGGACACTGTATGGGACAGGGCCAGTAGTAGCACAGGAGGAGGTAGAAGGCCCAAGACAGATCTCCTTTCTCGGGGTGATGAAAGGCTTGTGGCCACGGAGCTGAGAAGGGGCTGTGCAGCAGCCTTCCAACATGATCAGATCTTACAGAGGAAATTGAATATTTTGAATTCTAGCATTTTTTTTTTAAATGAGAAATCCCACCACGGCCCATGTGAAGGGTTTATTGCACACGGGGATCACCATGAGCCCGTATTAGACCTAAACATTCTCGTGCCCCGGCTGTTCTTAACATTCACCTTCTTACAAAAGTCGAAGGTTGGTTCACACCAAACAGAAAAAGGACATAGTAGGACATTTATTCTGGGTCACTTACTATGCCAGGCCCCGATGGTCAGAAGCAGCTAGGATAACACTGCCCTCCGAGAGCTCCTTGCGACAGCACTGCCCACAGGGAGGTGGCCTTGAAGGGACTGAAGACAGCTGTACTCATGTGTATCGGGTTCAGAAAGGGAGCAGAAAGAGGTCACATTGTCACAGAGGAGTCGGGAGGCAGCGCTCTGCACCCAGGAGGGAGGAGAGGCGATTTTGGAGGGGCCGCCGTCATACGTGAGCCTTAGCCAGTGGAAAAAGGACCTCTACTTTCAGTGGAGAAATGTGGAGAATTTGGACTAGTAGATTGTAAGGAACAGGATAGGTTTTAAAGGGGCTCGGGAGAGTGTACTAATAAGAATGTGTGGTGGTATTTGCTGAAGTAGGGGCAGAGCTGAACGAGGATGAGTCACACCGTGGAAGTAGGAAGAACTGGAACTCTTGATGGGTGGTAGTTGCAGGAGCAGCCGTCAATGGATGAGAAGAAATGAGAACTCTTGCGCAAACTGCCCTGTGAATCGAAGTTAGATGCTACGCAGCGGAGATACAGTCTTCTTTTTATTTATTTTGAAACAGGGTCTCTTTACATAGTTCTGATTATGTACGCTCAGGATTAGGCCAGGCTGACCTTGCTAAGCTCAACAGAAATCTACCTACATCTGCCTGTAAGCGTTGGGATTAAAGGGATGCACCACCAAACCTGGCAGCTGCAGTCTGCAAAATGCAGCGGTTTATGTTATCCACCAATGCATTAGTCATTGCTAGCCATAGAGCACACGTTTTTATTGCAATGTAAAGACATAGACTGAAGGGCAGCTAGGATTGTGGCCGTCACCACACCAGCTTTTTCCCCAGGCTTGTTCATAGACTCCTAGACCCAGATGATCTCTCTCGTGGCCGCCTCCCAGTTTACTAAAGCTACAGGGCACGGCACTGTGCGCAGTTGGGCATTGGCCCTGAAAAGGCAAACACACGGCTACTAAGAAGAGTATCCCTCAGATGGGCTTCTGATTGTTCACACGGATGGCCACGAAATTGAATGGCAGACAGTTCAAATGGACCATGCACCTTGGGAAAAGCAAAAGGACCAGACTCCAGCTAGAGGTATCATCAGGTGTAGATAATAAAACAGGTATGTCCAGCAAGCAAACAAGACCAGCATTTGGGCAGTGGAGGCAAGGGGATCAGGAATTCAAGTCCAGCCTCAGCTACATGACGAATTGAAGAGCACCCTGGAAACCAGTTTTTTTAAGTCTCACAAATTAAATGAAAGCAAGGACAAAATCTATGAGAAAAAGGCAATAAAACCAAAATAACCTGATATATTCAAGTAAAAAAAAAACAAGAAAATATAATTTATAGAAACTAAAAATAGCACTCTATAATATGAGTGCTTCTTGAGTGTCTAACCATGACCTTAGACATCCCAGGGTAGCTAAAAATGCAACCAGAAACACTTGTAGATGATGGCCCCATGTTGCAGTGTTAAAACATTGAGCAGAACTCCAGATACAGGCAGGTGGGGACAGCGTACCATCAGCCATAAGCCTTGTGCCATTGCAGCGTCGACATAGAGGAGGAGGAAAGGGTCCCTGGGCAGTACCAATGAACCTGAGAACAGAGGAACCCCAGACAGCAAGCAGCTGCCCCCTAGAAGACACAACAGAGGCAGCCAGGTCTAGCACTGGTTCAGACTGGTTGTTAGATGTAAGTATGAATGTCAGAAGCGAGATGCTCAAGAAAAGGGCCTACAGATACTTACCAAGGTCAAGTTTCCCTTAAAGTTACGCAAAAGAAAGAGGACTTTTAAAAGAAAACACAATCATAAATGATTAATCCAGGCATGGTGCCACCTGTCTGTAATCTCAGTGCTTGGGAGGCAGAAGCAGAGGATTAACATCAGTCTGAGGCCAGCCTGGCAGATACAGTCTCAGTATGGCCTGCGATAGAGTGAGAGACTGCCTCCAAAGGCCCAAATTAATTCATAGAAAGAAAGAAACTGCAAAGATGTCAGAGAAAGCAGTAACTCCGAGATAGGCAGAGGAGATGGAGCATAGGACTTCTTGAGTGCCAAGGGAACGAAGAAAAACAGAATGCTGAAAACTCTTAACTCAAGGTTGTAGGAGGAGGAGCCGGCCTGCTTTTGGTCCCGGCCACCCAGCTAGCTTACACCAGAAATAACCACATAGAAACTGTATTCATTTAAACACTGCTTGGCTTTTTATCTCTAGCCTCTTATTGGCTAACTCTCACATATTTAACCCATCTCCACTAACGTGTATCGCCACTTGACTGTGGCTTACCAGAGTGAGTCTAACCGCGTCCATCTCAGGCAGGAAAACCATGGCATCTGCCTGACTCTGCTCTTCTTCCCAGAATTCTGTTCTGTCTTCCCCACCTACCTGAGTTATGCCCTATCAACTAGGCCAAGGCAGTTTCTTTAATAACCAATGAAAGCAACACAAATACAGAAGGATGACCTACACAAAGGTATTTTGTTGGCCAGGTAGTTGGTGGCACACACCTTTAATCACAGCCCTTGGGTGGTGTGGGAAGGAAAGAAAGAAGGAAGGAAGGGAAAGAAAGAAAATGAAAGAAAGAGGAAAAGAATATTTAATTACTGAAGATTTGAGCCTCCACATTTTAAAATATATCACACATCTAGGAATATCAACCCCAAACAATGAGATTACTAAGATTTAAAGAGAAGAAAAAAAAATCCTTGGGCTATTATGTGAGCTAGCTGGGGCATGCATCAGGATGCATATACCTGATGGATTAAATAACAATGGGAATTTTCTCTCTTGGAGTTGTAGAGGCTGGAAGTCCAAAACGAGGTATCAGCAGGTTGGGCTGCTAGGGAGCCTCTGTCCCAGGCTTTCAGGTGCTGTCTTCTCCCTCACGCCAGATCTGGCATCCATTTCTTCCTATCAGGACACCAGTCATAGTGGACCAGGGCTCCACCCTCCTGACTGCCTATATTCTTAATCACTGCCTTAAAGACCCTATCTCTGGAACCAGTTGAGTTCAAAGTCTGGCCTTCAGTATTGATTTTGGTACAAACATACACACACACACATGCAGTGAATAGACATGCATTATATACATATACAGAAAGAAGCAGGTAGCATACAAGGAAAAACTAAACTATTTTATAATAATGTATAACACGAGAAGAAAGAACGCATGATCTAAAATTTTATACTTAAAAACTAACTTTTCAGCGAATAGGACATGGCAGGACACAAGGACCATTAATGCCATGAGCCTTGGAGGAAGAGTCCACTAAGAAGCAAGGTCTAGACAAGCAAGGTGAGTAGGTGTCAACGGGAACACTGCTGGTTAGACATATAGACAGACAGGTGGAGAGAGATGGACAGACAGACCTGTGAGTATTGAGAGGGGTAGTGGAGTAGGCAGGAGCCAGAAGCTTTGACAAACAGTTTCAAAACAGCAGGAAGGAAAGAGAGACTAGGGGAATGTGCACACATGCACACGCCCACACACACACAAATATTCTCAGTGTTCATAATGGTGACAATATTGGTGTGAGTTCCTTGACTGTTGTATGCACATAATGGCACCAGAATGTGCATATGCCATCATATGCTATCATATGCACACACCAGCCAAAGAAGTTCTTTGTCATCGCCCTATCTGAGAATTAGAATCTCAACTATAAAGGAAAGGAGGTCCCAATGGGATCAAGAAAACAAGTTTTATAAACTCTAATTTGAACCAAGGTCATGATACATTTATAACATGTATGTATAAAATAGTACAGCTATAACAAGAAGTACACATACAGCTAGCTTCATCCACATACTGAATATCTTTTGGTGCCCAAATAATAGTCCTAAAGTGCCATCTCTGAAGAAAACTACAGCAAGACTTCTCTAAGGGCTAATTTTACATTGGCTAAGAGCATCCACATGAGCTGCCCTTGGGTGTGGAAACCAAGGGTTGGCATCAGGTATCTTCCTCAATTGCTCTTCACCTTAGTTTTTGAAACAAAGCCTCTCATTGAACCCAGAGGCCACCAGGTTGCCCAGTGTGACTGTCCAGAAAGCCCCTGGGATCCACCTCTCTCTGCCCTCCCAGTTTTGAGTCATCTCCCCAGACCCATGCATAGCTTTAGACTGCCAAGTAGCTATAAAGGAATCTAAGGAAATAGGGCAAATGTCACCAAAATCTGTAAAGATAAATGGTGGGAACCAAGGGACTCACCATTGTCCCGAAGCAAAGAAAGATGTAAGATTCTTTGGGGTTTTCCCTGCAGGCACAGGATGATATTGGACCACGAGGAAGAGCAAGTGGCTGGTGTCTTGATAGGCTCAGTTGAAAAAAATATAGTTATTTAAGGCCCTTTTTCAGATAGGGGTGTGTGTGTGTGTGTGTGTGTGTGTGTGTGTGTGTGTGTGTGCTTGTGGTTTCAACCTGATTATCTACAGTTCCCTCCAGCTCTCTCTTTGCTCTAATTTTGGCAAACACTTTGTTTTTACCTCCTGGACAGTGGGCTTCACAAGAGGTTCCTATTTCTCTGGCTCCAGGAAGCAGCCACAAGGCGTCAAGCACCATGACTGTTGGAATCTTCTGGCTGGATGGATATTATAGTTGCTGACAGACCAGCTCTAGACTCTCTGAGTAAAGCAATCTGGGGGAAAAAACCGCTCACATCTCACTAGTCAAAAATACCAATGGTCCCCAAATTATAGTGTGCTATATGGGTTTATGAGATGAGCATTTGGAAGTCTACAAGAACCCTGTCAGAGCCGGTGTTTGCTTCCTGATCTGGCCGTTATATAACTGTTATCCATAGCACAATTGAGGTACAGGAAAGATTGCTGTAGATTATCCACCTTTTTAAACACTTTCAGAGCAGACCTAGACACAGAGTGCTGGGCAACTCACCTAGACTTTAAGGTCTGTGCCCTCAACTTGCCAAATCTCTGTGACTTTGTCCCGAACTGATCCCTGACCTAAGTGAGGGTGTGGGAATGGAAAGACATGCTTCACCGTGTGGATACTGTGTGGAGGGGAGGAGGCTCCACGGCCTCCACCCAGGAAACAGGCCTTATCTAGGCAGCACTATTCTAACCTTTGGAGGGTTCAGGAAAAGGAAGAGGCCAGAGAATGGGGTAGCTGGCTGGCCTGCTGAGCAGCCCTCCAGAGGGCAATGAGGGAATCCCAGAGTGCCAGATGCTCATGTCCTGGAGGAAGACACACACAGGATGACCCACTGGTACTGAGACCTAAAGACTGAGGAGGCACCAAAAATTTCACCTGCTCCGTCACTCACCATCTACCCAGGGTTTCCATTTATTTTTAGCTAATGCTCTTAGTGTCAGGGCTGTTCCTATTGGAGGCCACTAGAATTGGGGGTGGGGGAGAGATAAGAATGGAATCAAACCAGAGTTGCTGCGGAGAGAGAAAAAGCAGAAGAAATGGAACTGGGAAGGAATCGGGCTCCCAAAGTGGGAAAGTGGCTCAGGATCAGACTCCTGAGGGACAGGAGGCGGGATGTGGATGAGAAAGCTGTCAGCTAAAGGGCCCAGCCCTTCTCTACAGCATCCAGGAAGTTCCTGCGCTATTTGAGACGCTGCATCTGCTCCACCATCCTTTCCACGGAGGTACAGAGTGGACTGCCATCTGAACTGTGTGGAGTCATTGCCTTTAGGGAGCTCTGCAGCTGTGTCTAGAGGGGGTTAGCAGCCGGGGTGTCCCCGGAGAGGACAGCGTCCTCAATAGAAGATGCCAGAAGGTGAGCCACAGAGGCAAAGCAGGCGATCTGTGGGATGTTTGTGACAGTGGGCACAAGCATCCCCCCCTGGGGTGGCCATCGTATGTGGTGGATCAACCAACCAGGCCATAGCTCACCCATCGTTGCCCTGGCGGGTAGAAAGACAGGAGGGTCCTCCTGCTGCAGAGAAACAAGTCTACACGCCTTCATCTGGCCTCTTCTCTAAATGCTGGGCATGTACAGCCCAAGCACTGAGGCCTATGTAAGCTATTTCGCCCAACTTGCCAATTTCTGTGGAGTCCAAGGCAGTGGCAACGACCACTCAGAGGTCGGCTCCTTTTTTCATTTCAAGGTTTAAATGAGCAAAAGAGAGCTGAGCGGAAGAATCTGTGTCTCCCGTGCAGTTTCACCACCACCCTCGCTTGGCGGATCATCTGTCAGTGGCTCGGGCATGCCCCCTGTATCCGCCGTTCCAAGAAGAGACAGGGATCAACAGTTGGCTTTCTCTGGATTCAGTTATCCACTACCAGCCATGGTCTGAAAGCATTTGGGTGACATTTTAGAAATGAACAACTTACAAGCTTTAAATTGTGTTAGGTCCCATACCAACGTTGCCCTTCCAAGAGCCACCGTGAGAAATGGCAAAGGCAGCTTTGTGTCTCAGGTACCCTCCATGTTCTCTGCCAGCTTCCTCTTCCCACCTCCCCTGCTGCAGCCCTGACATCTTCTGCCCTCGGTCTCTTCCCTGCCCAGAGCAGTCTGGAGCTATAAACCTGTTTCCAGGAGGTGTTGCTGGACTGTCTTCTACTCTAGCCCCACATTGGAACACCAAAACCTTGTTGGTTGTTTTATACTTTTTATTCTCTTGGCTTTTTTTTTGGGGGGGGGGGGAGGCTCCAGCCTGTTCCCAAATAAATCACACACGGAGTCTTATTTTTTTTCTTATAAATGCGTGGCCTTAGCTTGTCTTCTTTCTAGCCAGCTTTTCTTAAATTGACTTATCCCAGTTACCTTTTGCCTCGGGGCTTTCCTTTTTCTTGATTCTGTATGTCTTCTACTCTTACTCTGTGGCTGGCTGTGTGACTGGATGGCTGGCCCCTGATGGACTGGCATTTCATTTGTATGTTAGTAAATAAAACCAATCTGAAGGTCAGAAAAGCAAAGCAGCTAGCCACTGACTCTTACCTTTACCTCAGTCCAAAATGGCGATCCTGCCTCCGGGATCTCAGAATGAGACTGAGACTGAGAGCTGTCTCCTTCCGTTTTATAATCCTCTCTAGTTCTACTGCCTGGTTTTTATGGCTAACTAGTGTGGCTACTGGGATTAAAGGAGTGTGTCATTGCTGCCTGGTCTGTAAGGCTGTCCAATGTGGCTGTTTTACTTTTCTGATCCTCTGGCAAGCTTTATTTATTAAAATATGAGTGAAATGCCGCTATACCCTGGCGTCCTCCTCCCCATCTCTTGCTCCGCGATCCCTTCTCTTTTCTCCTTCTATTTATTCTCTCTGCCTGTCCCTCCTATCCTTTCTTCTGCTTTGCTATTGGCTGTTCAGTTCTTTATTAGTCCAATCAGGTGTTTCCAATAGGCAAAGTAACACAGAGTTAAACAAATGCAACATAAAAGAATGCAGCATATCTTTGCATCATTAAAAAATATGTTTCACAGCATAAACGAATGTAACATATCTTAAAATCATATTCCACAAAAGTTAGGAGCTGTGTTCCTTGGCCGTCTTCATCAAAGTTCTGAGGCAATAATTCACCGAAGGGTAGATAGTCTTTTCAGATTAATAGCATAGACAAAAGGACTTTGGAGTCCCATGACGGAGGAGTTTCTTAATCACCTCATTGAGCCCATGGAGCTTGAGGTCTAGAACAGAAGTCTGCTATTGGGGTTTAATAACTTGCCCAAGTTTATCCCCTTCTAAGTGACGGAGATGAGATTCTGACTTCATTTGTGTGATTCCAAAGTCCATGTTCTTCCAAGACATGCTTCCAAAATGCTCTCTGTGGGTCAGTTCCTGCCAGTCTATAGTGTTTTGCCTCCTGCCCCAATGCCCCATCTCAGTAAAACCAATGCCTAGAACTAATAATATTCCAGCCACACCCCTTTCTAATCCCCTTAGGGACCTCTCTATGAAGGCCGACACGTACAGGAGGGAACCTGTCTTGGCACAAAGAAAGCACCCTTACAAATCCAAAATATTCCAGCCCCAAGTGGTCACGGCTTCTAGAATGCAATTTCCTTTTCACAATAAGTCATGAAGCAGCCTGCCATCAGGCATCAATTAAACCTCAGTAACTAATACAGACTCCGAGGGAGAAGGGGAGCCAAGCCGATTTAGCCCAACTCAGTACGTTTACCACGTGAGTCCTCTCACAATGAAATGCTAACTTGGAGGTTATATAGAATTAACAAGCAACAAATGCTTACTCTGCCTAACAAGATAAGCTTCCCCTTGGGGACAAACTTAATAAATAAATCAAATGTGATGGCTGCATACTTTAAATGAAATAGACAAAATTTCCCAAGCCCCGAGTAGGGGCAAATAAAGGATGAGACCAGAGAATAGACTTGAGGAAAGTTAAAGTCGTGTCAAGGACTCCACAGCCCACCCTAAACTGGATTGTGCTAACACGGTTGGCACTGCAGGGACAAGGCAGGGAACTGCACCGATCCACAGTAGCAGGTCCTCAGCCTGCAAGGAGCGTGCCTCCGCGTCCAAGCATTCCCACTCGATGAAGCTTCAGATTGCCGTCAGAGTCAAAAACAGAGCCGCCAGAGTGCTCAGAATTTCGTGGTTAATATGGGTAACTAGAAGTGCTCTGGTAAATACGATGTAGCAGGCAGAGGACCCTCCGAGCTTCATCCAAACAGCTGTGACCCCACTTTCATGATTCCCCCGAGATGGGCCTTGTCAGCTATTCTAGAAGGGAGAAGGGAGTTTTGGGATCCTCATCTGAGAATCATCTGCTCCCTCTGTACTTTCCAGACATACTGTATGTAATTTTACCCAAATTGTGCATGGCCTCATGGTCTCAGGTGCTGGACAATACAGCCTGTGGAAGGGGGACTGACAGGGAGCCTCCACCTCTGTAGCCACGGGCAGGTGCAGTGTTAGCCACACTGGAACTTCCTGGTGCCATGCCTGCTTTGGGGTCACTCATGATCCTGTGAGTAGTCCCTCCCTCATGATCTGTACATAAACCCAATAAACTCATTAGTTCCCTGAGTTGTACTCTGGGGGAGTAGCACTTTGGTTGGTTGTCTGTGCTCTACAAGAGGAGGATAGACATCGGTGGGTGTCCACAGTGAAACAGTTCTCAGCTTCCTGTCCCAGCCACCTGCTACCATGCTTCCCTGCCGTCATGAACATCTAGACCTCTAGAATGATGAGCCAAAATAAACTCCTCCTTAAATTGCTTTTTGGTAATGGTATTTTATCACAGCACCAGACAGGCGACTAATACACGAGCCAATAAAGGAGCCATTAGGACTGCCTGACTCTCTGACCTGGACCACAGGGGAACTAGATAGCGATGTTAGCTTTGCTTTCGTACATAGTAAGGGGAGACAAGGAGTCTGAGGAGAAAGATCCTGAATTAAAAGTGGATATGGTGGTGCGTGCCCATAATAGCAGTACTTGGGTGGAAGCAGGAGGCTTATAACTTCAGGGAAAACCCGGGCTCCATGAAGAGTTCAAGGACATCCTGGGTTACATGGGGAACCATGTGGCACTTTGAATGTAATTGATCCCCATAGTACTCATCGGGTGTGGCACTATTAGGAGGTGTGACTTTCTGGAGTAGGCACGGCCTTGGTGGAGGAAGTGTGTCACTGTGGGGGTGGGCTCTGAGGACTCCTATGCTCAAACTATGCCTTGTTCCACCCACTTCCTGTTTCCCATGTCCCATCATGACGATAATGGACTAAAACCTCTTAAACTAAAAGCCACCAAGTTAAATGCTTTCCTTTATAAGAGTTGCGGTGGTCATGGTGTCTCTTCACAGCAACAGAAACCCTAATACATTCTGTGGAGATGCTCACATGCTCGTCTTACATATGCAAGGCCCTGGCTTTGCTCTGTAGCACTGGAAGGGAGGGAAAGAGAAGGGAAGGGAAAGGAGGAAAATGTGGGTTAGAATTTGCGCTAGTTCTATCTTCTGATCCTACAGGAGTCCTAATAAAGATATCGAGGAGGCAATGGGATAGAACGCTGGGAAAGGGCATCTTCCTGCCAGGTAATTGACACAGACAAGCTTTGTGACAAAAGCGTGACACCTTCAAATAAGCTCTGAAAGACACAAACCCCACTTGCGGCTCCCTGATTAGAAGCCTGAAGGTGTTTCTGTGCTGTCTGCGAGGCAGGCTCAGTGACCCCAGTATTTCAAGGTTCATTGGGAGTCTGTCTTAGATCATTCAAGGGAACCCATGAAACGGCTGCCCTTTCTGGCTCCTGCCTGCCCCCCAGATGCAGTGATCTCCTAGTGAAGAACTTCATGTTTCTATGCTGAGTACATCATGGAGTTTGTGCCCTGAGCACCACAGATGCTACCATTCTCTTGTTCTGTCTCTGTGTACAGTCAGTGGTCAGTTCTTGCGGGTCTCCAAATGCTCGACTCCATTCCAGCTCCTTCTGTGTGAGCTGGCCCCGGGGTTGCTAGACCTGCTTGTGCTACAACTTATCTCTCTGTGGGAGTTAAGGAGTTGAGCTTCAGCTCCACACCGGGACGGCTCTCGGTGCCAATGATCTTGTACATGCACATGGTTGCTCTTGGCCTAAATTTTTAATAAATTACCATTTTCTTACCTGAACACACAAAAGACTTTAAGTGCAAAAACTTAAGCACCATGTATAATAATGTTTCCCATGTAAAATTGGGAGGACAGCCTCATTGTTGCTTTGGTTTTCTCAGAGACCACTTTGATCTGGGGCTCTACTATGAGCCCGGTGACTCCTTTGAGGACTGTGCCAAGGCAGATGCCAGGGTCGAACTCATTAGAAACCCACCCTGTGTGAAGCCAGCCTGGCTGCAAGGTTGATCCAGTGAAGCCAGGGATCAAAGATGGTGAGCTGAAACCCTTCCTTTCTCGACTGCAGCTCTGAAGGTGTCAACCAGGGCACCAGGCTGGGCTCATCAGAGCATCTGCTCCTTTCCCTAACTCTGCACAAAATGACTTTGCCTAGGCCCTTATTCCTGGGGCCTCAATATGCTACCTAAATCCTCCTAAATCCTCATGCAGTTGGCTGCTGTGTGTATTACATAGAAAACCAAGAAGGTGGGACGAATGGGTCCGGTCAACACCAAGAATGTCTAGGGAAGCTACTGGCCCCAAGTGGTCACCTAGATCCCTGGATGCTTCTTGGGATTAGTCAGACCTCCCGGGCTGCATGCTAAGTGTGCCTTAGTTTTTCTACTTCCTCCCTCTCTCTTGCCTAAAGAATATGCCAAGTCCAATCAATGACCCTGCTCAACCGTTGGGTGAGCTGATGGCAAAGGCATCTGTGTAGAAGGCTGGGGGAGGGGCTAATAGCAATAACAAGGAATCAGGGTCCGGGACTCCAGGGCCATCACCATGACCACAGCAGGATTCAGGGTACAGTCAAGAAGTTCAAAGTCCTCAGCTCCGAACAATCACGGATCCTGTCCCACCTGAGCTCTAGGCTTTCTCAGCAGCACCTCCAGCTCTGACACTGAAATCAGCCTCACTGTGACCAAAAACCCACCCATGCTCCACCTCCACTAAAAGAACCAGGCCCTGTCTGGCCAACCAAAGCACACAGACAGGGCACAAAGAGCTGAAGTTACATCCACGTGACCCTTCTTGGAGGCCTGTTCTGTGAGGCCCTGTAAGGATGCAAGGATGAAAAGCGCCACTCAAGCTCAGGTTCAGAGTAGCCCACAGGGCTGTGTGAGCCGTGTCTGTCAGGGACGTGGGCTCCCTGATCTGTCCTCAGCCTGGGAGGACATCCCTCCTCACGTGGATGCACACTTACATTCTAGAGTTGGGGGATAGAGTTGTAGGCATAGACAGCTTGGAGACTGGCCGTGAGTAAGATGATGTGGTTCTCACAGTGTGGCTCAGCCCAGGGAGGGGCTGGAAAGGGAGGAAGAAGGCACTGGGAGTTGGTGGGTCCTCCAAGAAAGCCTAGCTCAACTTCCTCTTAGCAAAGGAAGCAGAGACTTCATCCGGAACCACTCAAGATGTTGACTCAGAAATGGGATGGAAACTTAGGCCCAAACTTTTCCTTCCAGGTCTTCTGGTCCTTGCTGCCATGTGACTTCCCGGAAACCACGTGGCTTCAACAAGACAAGGCAAGGCTGCTGGAACATAGCAGGGTGGTCACAGGAAACAAGTGCTTCATAAAGGAAGGGCAATGGCGTCAGAGGTGACGTAAGACAACCTGTAACTGAGGTAACTAAGAGACAAATGAAGGACCAAAGCCACTGGGGCTCTCAGGCAGCGAAGAAGTTACCCCAGCTTCAAAAGGTATGAAGGTAACGGGTTCAGGAGAAGGCTACGTGTTCTTCTGGGACACGACCCAGGCAGAAGAAAAGGGAAGTGTAGCTGACAAGCACGTTTGCATGCCCAGGGTCTGACCTGTCTAACCACGCAGGAGCTGAGTGGATTGTGAAATCCCTACTCGGTTGGCACAAGTGGAGTTGTGAGTAGGCACGTGTAAGGACCCAGCTGTTGGCAGCAACGTGATATCTGACTATTCTCTCTTTCATGACCGTGCTTACTCATTCTTGTTCAACTCTAGATTTTTTTGTTTTGTCCAAGCCTTCATTGTTCTTGAGGTAGTTTTCCTTTGCTTGGAACATCATTCATTCTTAGTATGTTAATATCTCAAGGAGGTCGACTGACCCTGGCTAGAGAGACATCCCCCCCTCACCTCGGCATTGTCCTTTCCCAGGAACCTCAGGCACTCTAGCAGTGACCTCTGACCCGCTCTTCATGCTCCCAGCAGGAGCATATTAAGGAACTAGTACACAAATTCCTCAGGTCCAGAGGTTACAGACTTCGTACAAATCCCATGCTGTGTAGGCCTCATCAGGGCTTGCCGTTGTGTTCTGGGAGAATGTCTGAAAACTGCTAAGCCTCAGGGAAGGTTTAAAGGCTGTTGTTTGAGGGGTTGGGAGAGACAGCTATACTGGTAAAGCATTTGCTGTGCGAGCCTGGGGACCCGAGTTTGACTTTCCATGTCCCACGTGAAAAGCCAGGGACAGTGGCACGTGTCTATAACCCCAGAGCCAGGGAGGAGGAGATGAACCACCAGCTAGCTCAGTCGATGAGAGCCAGGCTCTGGGAGACCCCATTGCAAAGACAGGATGTGAAGCAACTGAAGAAGCCCCCAAACTCAACCTGGCCTCCACACACACACAACACATGCATACACAACATGCAAACACACACGTGCACCCACAGGCATACACACATAACACACTTATACAACACATGCACGCACAATATACATGCATACACAACATGCATGTGCAACACAGGCACACACATATAAATAACACACATGTATGCACAACACACATGTGCACGCACGGGTACACACACATAACACACATATACACAACACAAATCCATACATAACACACATACACATAACACACACAGTGATGTCTGGAGTACTTTTTTCCCCAATCTTCCTTTTATCCGAATGACGGGCCATTGTTGGAAATTCACTGCTGGTGTCTGGGTTATTAGAAACCCCACGTGCCACAGACAGACTCCAACTCAAAGGTCACCTGCAAACCGAAGAAACTTAGGTATGAATCCCGTAACCAGAGAAAGTTGCTTTTTCGATTTTAAGGAACCACTGTTTTCTAGGTCAAGCTGTGTTTGTTGTCATCTCCAGAGTCACTCCAGTGAGGCTCTGGTTATCACAACCACCCAGAGACGGCTGATCAGTCTTCACTGCGGGGTGGAAGTGGCGGCATTTTCAAGATTTCTGGCTTCACCCTTTTAACCCAAAGACTAACTATAAATAGACGTGAAGTCTGGGGTTTCCATGGCTGAAGCCTGCTATAAATAGCTTCAGACATTTTCCCACTTCATGCTCTCTAAAAGAACATTCTCTACTTCCCTTCTTGGATAACCTCTGGGGATAGAGCAAGGCCGCATTCAGAATTTTATTAAGGGAGCTTTGACAGGACTGCTAATGAGCCTACCAGCAAGCATGAGTGTCCCTCAGACATGAAAACAAACCTGTGGATGAAATATTTCAGACGCGTGCTCAGCTACACAGAGACTTAAGTGTAAACATAGTTCTAGAAAAGACATTTCAACATGAGCAAGCTGTTGATATTTGCATCCACTTTCTCATGTCCCTGGGAATTTTCTTCTAAAACACAAAATTAAGCCTCAGCCCCATCCTTTACCAGTTCTGAAGCGAAACAAGTTTACTCTGCTTTCCTTCCTTAGGTGGGCCACAGTGGGGTGTGACAAAAGGGCATTGCCCTCAACGCCATCACAACACCACCCAGAAAAGGTGTGTGTGTGTGTGTGTGTGTGTGTGTGTGAGAGAGAGAGAGAGAGAGAGAGAGAGAGAGAGAGAGAGAGAGAGAGAGACTCCCTATGCTGGCTTGGGGAATTTGAAGCAGAGCCCTTCGGTAAGGCCTCTGAATGTGTCCAATGCCTGCCTGCTAGCAACCTCTGCTGGTTGTTATTTCCAACGGGAAAGGAAATGAAACTTAAAAAAGGGCTAAGCAGAGAAAGGGCAGGTTGAGACAGCCCTAAGCCTGGCTCTGGGTTTGTGCTTTGTTTAAAGGTGAGCAGTAGAAGAGCTGCAAAGGATGCTCAAGGGAGTCATGTTTTGTTTTGTTTTCCAATTTATTTTATGTGCACTGGTGGGAAAGTGTCAGCTCCCCTGGAACTGGAGTTACGGACAGTTGTGAGCTGTCATGTATGTGGGTGCTGGGAATTGAACCCTGGTTCCCTGGAAGAGCAGCCATCTCTCCAGCCCCAATATTAGTGATTCTTTTTTTTTTTTTTTTTTTTGGTGCCTGTCCTGGAACTAGCTCTTGTAGACCAGGCTGGCCTCGAACTCACAGAGATCTGCCTGCCTCTGCCTCCCGAGTGCTGGGCTTAAAGGCGTGCGCCACCACTGCCCAGCTTAGTGATTCTTTTTTTTTATTTTTTATT
>NW_026067909.1:23499342-23538076 GCF_014885135.2 Alexandromys fortis | reverse complement strand
ATTCGGGATCAACCTACCCCTGGACCCAGCAATACCACTCTTGGGAATATACCCAAGAGATGCCCTATCATATGACAAAAGCATTTGTTCAACTATGTTCATAGCAGTATTATTTGTAATAGCCAGAACCTGGAAACAACCTAGATGCCCTTCAATGGAAGAATGGATGAAGAAAGTGTGGAATATATACACATTAGAGTACTATGCTGCGGTAAAAAACAGCTTAGTGATTCTTAAAACAAACTATTTGAGCAGTTTTAGGCTTATAGAAAATCTTGAGCAATAAGTAAATACATTTAATAAACAGATAAGGTTCCCATGTGCCTTCTCAGCACTGTTAATTTCCTCTGCTTGTAATCTTGCAATATCATGGGCTGTACTGGCTATAATTTTAATTTATTAATTAAAATCCAGCCCATAGTTTAAGAGTCATTGCTTGTATTGGATACTCCACGGGTTTGGCCAAGTATAAAATGGCACAGCCATGTTATAAATTTATACAAACTAATAGATTACTCTCTCCCCCAAACTCCTCACTCTCCACTACTCATTTTCCCATCCCAATACTTGACAACCATTCATCAGTCAGGTCCTCGGTGGTTTTGTCTTTCCCAGAATGACATGCAGCTGGACTCAGTGACAGATTCAACTTCTTTCCCTTAGCAGCATGCCTGCATTTAAGTTTCCTCGGTGTTATTTTGTGACTTGATACTGCATTTCTTTTTAGGACAGACGTGCACCCCGATATCGGGTTAGATTCCTGTCTGGGCTCCCCAGTGCATTCCCTTGTTTTGTCTCCTTTTGCTCCACTTAGCTGTGACAGTGTCGTGTGTGTGTGTGTGTGTGTGTGTGTGTGTGTGTGTGTGTGTGTGTGATATGTCCTTGACAGAGCATTAATCAGGTATTTTGGAGTGTGTTCTTTTCGGGAATCTGCAGGGTGCTTTCTCTCCACTAGGTTGTGGGAAGGGCCCTGGGGGAGGAACGTCACAGGGGTAGACTGCTAGTCCCACCACACAGCAAGAGTTAGCACTGCTGAGGAGCCTGGCCACCTCTCCGACTCACAAAGCCTTTGCTATGGATCCCCACTGGAAACAGCACTCCCCAAGCATTTCCCTCCCACACGCTACAGAAGGAAATGCTTCTGTCCAACCCCTCCAGGGCTTCATCACCTCCACTCCCCAGCTTAGAGCCTGCCCTGAGACTCCTTTCTTGCTTCCGGGCCTCAACTGCTACTCAATCCAATTTAAATTAAGAAATCTAAAAATCTGAAGCTGGCACCCCCATATTAGAGAGAACAAATAGTGTTTGTCCTTCCAGGTCTGGGTTACCTCACTCAATATGGTATTTCTCAGTTCTATCCATTTATCTCCTATTTTTATTTAATTTTGTGGCTGAATGAAATTCCATTGTGTATATATACCATGTTTTTATTACCCATTCATCAGATGATAGGATGATTGCAGCCCCTAGATAATGCTAATAGAGCCCCTGAATATGGATGGTCAAGTGTTCCTATGATAGGATATAAAGTCCTTTAGGTGTGAGACCAAGAGTGATGAGCTGGGCCCTATGGAATTTCTACTTTTATCTTCTTGACGACTTGCACACTGATTTCTCTTACGACTGTACTTTCAATGTATATGCAGTAAAACTCACTCTTTGAGAGTGCAGTAGTGTGAGGTGGTCAGATGCATATCGCTATGTGAAAACTGCCCAGCCAAGATGGAGGTAGTCACACCACCGTCAACAATCCCCTCGGCGCTTACCTGTCCTGAAGTGTGGTGGAAATGGGATCACACAGGACGTGGCTCCTCCCATGTAGAGCAATCCAGCTGTGACTCTAGCAAGATATGGCGGCTCCGCGTTCTCCCTTTATTTGTGTGGCACAGCAGTGTGAACTGAAGTTCCTCAAAAGCGAACTACCCATGCTAGCGGTTCTAGGGGCTGACAACTAGAACTTAGTGGATGGTGGGAAGTCGAAATGTCCCAGATCCAGAGCAAAATTATCTTGGCTGTGATTAGTTCACTTAGTAGTCAAGGGTTAGCCACCTCTTTGGCTGACCTAGCGACTTTCAGCTATGGCATAAAACGTTTAGGATGTAGTGACTTAGCAGATCACAGACTTCACTGTCCCCAAAACTTAGAAAGTCATCAGATAGCATCTAAGACAGGTAACACAGACGTCTCACTTTGCTGTAATCCACCAGTGTGTTCCCAAAATGCTTTGACTTGTGACTTTCTTTTGCGACTCTAAAAGTTTATGCAAGCTCTTTCATGCTGGAACCCATTGCTTGTGACAAGCTGAGTCTATGTTCCCAAGCCGCAACTCACATTTGGTTCAGAATAAACTCTCTGATGCCAGTTGAACGAAGAGCTATGGTTTGCATCAACAGTTTTGACAGCCATCCATGAAGCCCCAGGGATGATCCACTTTCACCAGAAAAGTCACTTGGCTTGGTAAGGGATTCCTTGTACCCAACCGCCCTTGTTGCCAGCTCACCTTGGTGAGCTTTTTCTGAGGCAGGGACTCCCTTTTGGTTTGGTCCCTCGCCAACTGGTTTATTCAGGGACGGTTTGGGGTGTCCTGGTTGTTCCCAGTTGTGGTTCTCACAGTGTTTGTTTTGCTAGTGTTTGGCCTCTTTCTACTGCCATCCGCCCAACACTCAACGCTGCATTTGTGTGGCTCCTCTGTCCGTGTCACCTTCCTTCTTTCGGGTTATAAAATCTAGGAGTGTCTTATTTTAATAACTGAAGGGAAGAGACACTTGTTCTTTCCTGCTCAATAGGACAAAAAGGACGGAGGGGAGCTCCCTCCCCTAAAACATGCAACAGCCTCACGTGGAAACCCAAGACAACCTTTTCCTCAAAGGCAAAACTCTCTTAGAAAAGGAGCTGGTGAGAACCCCCTTGGCTCATTGGGGAGACACACATGAATGTTAACCACCCAGGGCCTTAAGCTCCCTCGGGCTCCCTGTACATATGTATCCCATGTGTATAGGATAAACTTGTAATGCAATTAGAAGAAACTACCTCAGGATGAGATCCAAGGGGTCTAATCCCTTAAGCAGGATAAAATCTGATCCAGATCCCACCAGCTGTCATTGAAGACTCTGGATTTCAGAAGAAAAGATACCTCTAGCAGAAGAGAAAACAGACATTCCAAGGTGGAAATCGTGGCATTAGTAACTGTAATTCAGCTTCCAAGGGAAAATGGGGTACTCTGAAGGTAACATGGCTTCATATTTTCTTCCACAGGACGCAACTGATGTTCCTACATTGGATTCTTTAATTTTTTAATGTATGTTTTTCCTTTATTCACAGTATCCTAAAACTCCTACACAATAAAGCAAAAGATAATGGTTAGCCTACTTTCATTGAAATTTTAAGCATCGAAGAAAGGAAATAATGAAATTGCTAACTTGGAAATAATGTTCTGAAAAATTCTATGAAAGGTAAGAACAATAGATGTAAAAACCAGGAAACAAGACAATTTCAGAGATTGTGTCAGCTTCTCTCATCCCCTACTTTCATCTGTTCTTTCCTGACGTCGTCTCTTTCTATTATCCTCTCTTTAGTAATCCCCAAATGGGTCACCATTCTGTATGAAAAACCAAAGATTGTTATGGTCTCTTTTAGGATGACATCTAGATAAGAAGTGATCTATACTATCTGTGATCTCTGGTTGAAAACTTCTGACCCTGAGGTTTCCCAAGTCACCAGGACTGTGGGATTTGTTAGAAAATTTCAGAACACCTTCTGCCCAACAAAATGAGATCTTCTGAATGATTTCTTTCTCTCTACGGACTGCCTCGTAAATCGGGGGTTGATATCAGCCTAAGTTTGACAACAAATGTCATGTTTTGGCTTTCACAGGGCATTAGCTTGAATCTTACCAGCTCTCGGGTTGGATTTTATGTCTTTTTTTTTAAACATCATTTTTTAATATGTATTAATTTATTACATATACAATATTCTGTCTGTGTGTATGCCTGCAGGCCAGCAGAGGGCACCAGACCCCATTACAGATGGTTATGAGCCACCATGTGGTTGCTGGGAATTGAACTCAGGACCTTTGGAAGAGCAGGCAATGCTCTTAACCTCTGAGCCATCTCTCCAGCCCCGGGTTTTATGTCTTTGAAACACACATTTTCTACTTTGTCTCTGAGAAGAGCCGAGCTTTTGCAACTACAGATATTGTTTGGCGTGTTCACTGGTGTCGTCCGTGTTCAGCTCATGTTTGGGTGGTCACGTTTGGGAGACTTTATGGGTATAGTTTTTGATGTTACTAGGAAATATAATCTCACTCTAAACTCCCTAATCTCTGGCTCTTAGAACAATTTCACTCCCTTTTTCTACAGTGTTTCCTGAGCCTTAGGTGACAGAGTGCTTTTTAGATGTACCCATTAGGACAGGGGAGTTTATGGCCTTTGGAGAGGTGTATTATCATATCAAGTGGTATAATATGTATATTCATATATGCCATATCCATATCACATACATATTTTAACTAAATATAAAATGTTTCCACACAGCTCTTTTATACATCTTTAGTGTTAGTTTTTATTCCTCTCCTCTACATTACCTTTATTTCTTATTCCCTGCTAACTCCGACCAGTCTTTCCCAAGTCCCCTTTCCTAGCACCTGTGTCCTATTGCCCTCTTCTCCAGAGCTCCTCCCCACCCTCACGGTCCACTTTTAGGTTCATGGCTTCAGTGATTGTGCCAGACATTAGAGTCATGATCCGCAAAGAAGACAGGCCATGTGACCGTTTCCTTTCTGGGTCTGGGTTACCTAAATCAGTATAATACTTTCCAGTTGTCCATTTACCTACATATTTCATTATTCACTTTTCCTTTGAGCTGAATATAATTCCATTGTGTATATTTATTACAGTTTCATTAGCCATTCACGATCTGAAATACATTTAGGTTGTTTCCATTTCTTAGTTATCGTGACTAGAGCAGCAATTAACATGAGGGTTAGAATGGGCGTAGGGTGCTGTGCCCGGGCCATAGACTTCTAGGTATCTTTTAGTTATCTGATTTGGAGTCCCATCTGATTCCAGGAATAAGGTAAGCTTCCAGGAGATTCTATCACATCACCTACGTGAGAGCGAGGCCTCAAAGTCCAACATTATTCTCATGAGAACCAGCTTGTCCCCCCAAGCAGTGAGGATTGTGTGGGATCATGTCATAGAATCAGGGCTGAGTCCATGACCAAGGAGACCTCTCCTTGACCAGGACTGCATAAAATATGATTCCTTCCCCATTTTTCTCTCATATCAATACCCTGGACAGACTTGGGGTTATTGGACCCCTCTCTCTGTTCCACCCCCAACATGGCCACATTGATAGAATATCTTTTCTTTAACCCTGTCATTATTCTGCCTTTTTAATTGGCATATTGGTCAGGTAGCTAAGTCTAGCTTGTTGGACTGCATGAGTATACTATGCAAAAATATGCTATGAACTAAGGAGAATATCTGTACTGATTTTATACTTCCAATTTATATAAGTAGTCACTTAGCCTATTTAGTAGCTGTTACCAGTATACAAACAAGCACACATAGGGAATATGTATTGATGCACAGTTGCATATAAGAAAGACCAAAAGACCCAATATTACTGCAGATGTCATTTAGCTTTACGATTTGCAAGTTTCAAAAAATTCTTTTTTAAAAAATATTTACTTATTTATTATGTATACAATATTCTGTCTGTGTGTGTGCCTACAGGCCAGAAGAGGGCACCAGACCTTATTACAGATGGTTGTGAGCCACCATGTGGTTGCTGGGAATTGAACTCACGACCTTTGGAAGAGCAGGTAATGCTCTTAACCTCTGAGTCATCTCTACAGCCCCCAAAAATTCTTTATGTGACAAATTTACATATATGTAGCATATTGATCATATCTACCCTGGCTCCCTAATTTGCAGGTCTTAGAGTTACATTACTGATCAAAATTATACTCCCTCCCCAGCACTGAGCTAACCTAATCCAATGTCTGTAGTTGCAAAAGCTCGGCTCTTCTCAGAGACAAAGTAGAAAATGTGTGTCTCAAAGACATAAAACCCGGGGCTGGAGAGATGGCTCAGAGGTTAAGAGCATTGCCTGCTCTTCCAAAGGTCCTAGGTTGATTTCTCTGTGTCCTTTATCCAAAGTATCTGTTGTCTTCGGCAATATGGTATTACCATCTAGTTCTAGTAGGTACTGAGAACAATGATAATAGCCTGTCTTGTTTTGGGAGACTCTGGGGGTTCTCTGGCTAACAGCTCATAGGCAAGTATTCTACATCTGGTCCTGGGATTTTCATTTTTAAAAAAATGTCTTCTGGGAGCATTATTATCAAGTCATGTAGGTTACTACCACTCAAACTCTTTTTAAAAATTGTATGTTCTAGTTTATATAGAATCAGGTTTCCACATTGTCTTTTCATCCATTCTTAGTTTAGTTTGACCCTTACCCAACTGTCCCTCTACCCCATACCCACTCAAACCCCTCTGCTCTCTTCACCTCTACTTTCACATCATATGTATTTTGGTCTCCTCAACCCCCAGATGCTCCCCCCAGTATCTCAAGGACACTTTCTTGCTTCCTGGTCTTTACAAGTACTCATTCCAACTTAAACACGTGAATCTAAGAATTTCAATGTGTCTTTATATGAGACAGAATAGTATTTTGTATTTCTAGATCCATCACTTAGTATATTTTCTAGGTCCATTCATTTTCATGACTTTTTTTTTCTTTAGAGACAAACAGAATTCCATTGTATATGTACCACATTATCATCCCCCATGATTCAGTTAATAGATTTGTAGGATGACAGCATTTCCTAGCTATTGTAAAGAAAGCAGATACATGGCATATAGTATAGAGTCCTTTGGGTGAATACCCAGAAGTGACATAGCTAGGCTATATGGTAGTCCTCTTTTTAGCTCTTTGAAAAACTTCTACACTGATTTTTATAGTGGCTGCACCAGTTTACATTCCCAGCAACAGTAAGTGTTTGTCTTTCCCCAAATCCTCACTAGCATTTGTTTTTCCCTTTGTTTTCTTGATTGGGTTCTATTTTCTGACTGAGGTGAGATTGAATTTCAAAGTATTGTTAACTTGCATTTCTCTGATATCTAGTGAAGCTGAACATTTAAAAATATCTATTGGCGGGCTGGAGAGATGGCTCAGTGGTTAAGAGCATTGCCTGCTCTTCCAAAGGTCCTGAGTTCAATTCCCAGCAACCACATGATGGCTCACAATCTTCTGTGATGAGGTCTGGTGCCCTTTTCTGGCCTGTAGACATACACACAGACAGAATATTGTATACATAATAAATACTAAAAAAAATTTAAAAAAATCTATTGGCCATTTGTATTTCTTCTTCTTCTCCTTCTCCTCCTCCCCTTTCACCTCCTCTTTCTCTTCCTTCTCTTCTTCTTCCTCCTCCTCCTGTTGATTTTTTAATTATTATACCACACATCCCATGGTGCGCATGTGGAAATCAGAGCACAGCTTGTAGTAGTCCGTTCTGTCTTTCCACCAAGGCTTTGCTGTGGATAAATTCAGGTCATCAGCCTGGGCAGTCAGTGCCTTTAGCCACAGAGCCATTTCACCAGGCGTCTCTATCGATTTTGAAAAACGGTTGTGCCGGATGTCGCAATGTTGTTGGCAGTTGTTTCGTTTTGAGCTTTCATTCCTTGACTTTGAAGGTTGATGACAGGGTATCTATATTATTCTGCTCTTTTCACCTTTGTAGGTGAGTTAGTATTTTTCCCTTATGGTTTTTTTTGACATCTTGACATATTTTGGAAATGCCTTTCTCTGGCAATTTCTGTTTGGAGTTCTAAATGCCCTAAATTATATTTGTTTCTTCAGAGTTTTGGAATATTTCTGCTACAATTCTATAGAATCTATTACTTTAATGTTTACTTAGTTCTTTCTTCTATCTTATAGATTCTTGGGTTTGGTGTCTTTGTTGTATCCCAGAATTCTTGGACACTGTAGCCATGGACCTTTATTTATTTTTTTTCTGATATTTAAATGTAGTATTTCACCAACCTTGAACTCCAATCTTCAGTCTTCTTTCTTCTGTTTGACAGAGTCTATTATACTCCCTACTGTGTTTCATATTTGGTTCATTGAATTTTTTATTTCTAGTATTTTTATTTTTCACCACCCTCCAACTTGGTTCAAGAATTTGATTTTTGACTCATGCTTCCTAAAAATGATGGTTTCCCTCATTTATTATCTTTACCTCTTTTTTTTAAACTTTGGTATAACGATGTCAGATTCTCTGGAACTGGAGTTACAAACAGCTGCGAGCTGCCATGTGGGTGCTGGGAGTTGAACCTGGGTCCTCTGGAAGAGCAGTCAGTGCTCTTAACCACTGAGCCATCTTGCCAGCTCCTATCTTTATTTCTTTAGGTGATACTGTGTTCTTGAGAATTTTAACATTGGGTATAATCACTTGTAAACAGCATGTCAGATAAGGAGGATAGAAAAGAAAACAAGATCCAACCCAGATCAGGAAGTTTAATAATGCTAACAAGATCTGGAGGCTTTCGCCTCCATTTTTCCTGTGTGCCCAGCCTCAACTTCATCAAACCTTAGAAGGAGACTTTCCTGTACTTAGGGATATACAGAAGTAGAACCAGATTTATCTTGGAATATCATTAGCCCTCTTAATAGCCATTTATTGCACACTTCTTTATCTGACCTAATAGCCTTCTATCAGATAGCATCTTTGGAACGTACTAACTTCTCATTAAGACGAGCCCGAAGGAAAGGTGTCATCAGATAACCCCTATTGCAGAGACTCCTCCACTTTGTTGAAACCTACTTATCTGATGTTCCCATAATGTATTTAGAAATGCCTTCATTATGGCTATTGTTTTGTAACTACAGAGGTTCATGTAACCACTCTCAGGTTGGAACATGTTATTGGAGGCATCCCATTCCCAGCCAGTGGTCACTCATATTTGATTCATAATGACCTCTCTCATATCCCTTCTGAGATGAGACCTGAGTTTTGCGTTGAAAGCAGAATTCTGTTTTATGACTATCACAGTTGCTCATGGTTTGATGAATTAGATGCTTATAAGGCTTCCATGAACATTTATAAGCCATAATGCTAATCCCAAAGATGGGAGGAGAAATACCACTGTCCCAATCATCATGGCCAAATTAATTAAAACAAACAACTTATTAAAGCAGTTTTTTTTATTTGTGTACATGGACTCCCTCCTCATAAAGTGAGACTCAAGTGGTCAGCACTGGATGTGAAGAAGACAAGGTTCTTACAGTTCGGGGGTAGGGAGTTTCCAATGGGGATTTCGCAGGCACAATAGGTTACAGGAGCAGAACGTAAGCATAATATGTTGGCCATAACAACCTTCACCTGAAACAACGGCATGATTACAAAATGGTCATAACAAAGTAGGCATTACAACTAGTAGTCATAACAACCTTTGGAAACAAAGATAAGGTTGCAAGATGGTTATTTGGAGCAAAGATGTGGTTGCCATTGCCTGAAATAGGCAACACAGAACAATTTGTAGTTAGGTTATAGGCAGGGCATTCCCCAGTCCTTAAGAAGCAGAAATTTCATCATAAACAGGAATGACCCTATCTTGTCCTTACTATAAATGTCTTTTAAGCTGATGGAGGCAGGATGGTTCATCTCTAGATCTGTAACACTTTTTAAATTAGTTGTTGCATAAGCTGTGAGACAGAGGCCAAGCTCATTATTTTCAGTATGGATGCTCCATTATTGCAACATCATAATTTTCTCTCCAACTTCTTCACGCTTTTTTGCACACAATTAACTGATCATTTCAACATGACTTTATTTCAGTAAGAGTCTGGCCAAACAATCTTTTAACCCTTTCACCGAAACTCCACTGTCTTTCATACCTTTATTGTCAGGTCCCAAAGAAACCTACGACAAATGACTAACAGTGATGCCTATTTAACACATCGAGCTGCACACTGGCCTCCAGGCTTCCTCCACATCACAAGCACTGTTACAGAGTCCTGGCTCCTCTCTGCTCTTCTTACCCCCCACCCCCAACTCTAAACCTCTCCAGCTCCTGAGCTTTGCTCTCCTTCCCCCAGCGTCTGATTCACAAAAAAAAAAAAAAAAAAAAAAAAAAACTGCCGTTTTGGCCACATACTCTCTTTTTGCCCTCTTGGTTCTCTATTCTTGGCTCTTGGTCTCTTCTCTTTCCCCTCTCTCTCCTCTCACAGTCTGGTCTATTCTGCTGGCTATGCTCAGTCTGTACTCTTCCCGACACCTCTGGCTGTTCTCTCCCTCGTATCTACAAATAAAAACCTTCCCCACAAGCATACCCTTGGAGTGGTCTTGCCTTCATCTTCATTTACTTATCAGAAGTCTTGGAATCAAGTGCTAGGGAATCCTGCCTTTTAATTTCCAATTATTTGGTGGGCCGGAGAGAGGTAACTTAGCAGTTAGGAGCATTTGCTGTTTTTTGAGAAGACCTGAATTCCATTCCCAACACTCATGTCTGGTAGCTCACAACTGGCTTTTAACTCCAGCTTCAGGGGATCCAGTGCCCTTTTCTAACCTGCACAGGCACCTACATGCATATATGCACATCTTTTTTAATGTTATGATTCCTTTTTCTTTACAAAAAAAGTATTGGAAACTAGTTATAGTGGCTCACACTTGTAATCCCAGCAAAACTGAGAGGCTGAGACAGGAGGATTGGCCTGAGTTGGGGGACATCTTTGGCTACACAGTGAAGGTCTGCCTGGGCTAGACTGACACCCTGTTTTTCAAAAGCAGTAGCTGAAGGCATCAGAATTGATCGTTATTTTAGGATGATGTAACAGAGTGCCTTAGACTGACTGGACTTTGTGAAGAAGGCGCACGGCTCTGGAGGTGGAATGTCTAAGATCAAAGCACCATGGGGTCAGGTGTCTGGCTTCAGATGCTGCCTCCCCTGGCAGAACTGCACCTTGCCTTTATTTCTGAAGGGCTCTTTTTTCTCCATGTTGGGTATGCACAGGAAGGCTCTCCCCATAATCATGCGACATGAAGGGCACAGAATTTGGGAGTGGCAGGAAGTTGTTTGAGCGGTGTGCTTCCGTGGCTTGACTAGCTTTTGTGTTTCTGTCTTTAAGCTTTTCTTCTGAGGAAAAGTTTCAAATCTTCCTTTCCCAATATTCTACTATGTAATTGGTTGTTTTTATCTGACCCTCCTCCTCTTCCTCTTCCCTGTGGCAGTTCGCCTATGTGGTTTCTTAGTTTCAAGTTTGTTCTGATTGAGGTTCACTCAGGTTTATGTTTCCCTAAATTTGTTAAATTCTGAGCATGGCATTACTTCTCAATAACTTTTCTATGCTCAGCCATCTCTCTACTGTACTGATGTGTGACTTTGTCTACTGACTTTGCCCCAACACCATGATTATTGTTTGGAATTCTTTTTTCTGCACCTCCATGTTCGATAAATTCTGCAGACCCTTTCCTAGGGTCTCTCTGGCATTTGTCTACTTCTGAGCCACCGGGTAAATATTTCTTTCTCTGGTTATGCTGAGTCTTTCAGTCCTAGAGCACGTTCCTCTTTTCCATCTTCCTATTCTCTGGTGAAATCTTTTCCTAGGGCTGAGGGTGTGTATAGCTCAGGGGTAGAGCTGTTGCCTGGCATCTGAGATGCCCTGGGTTCAGAAATCCAGTTTATGCCCAGTACCACAAAAACAAAATGGAATCCAGACCCATCTCTTCTTTTATTTCAGACGTGGTTTTAACAGGTGCTTTAGACTGTCTGCTCACTTCGGTATCTGAGCCATATCATGGCTGGCATTTACAGCCACTGTTTCTTGTTTATGTTTTGTTTTGCCAAATAATTCTGCACTATATCTTGGGCAAATTGAGCATTACCTCATGAGACACTTGGTGTTGTGACGTAAAACAGTCTGTGGTTTGTTCCCATAGATTGAAATTGTTGCTTCTATAAGGAAGTCTCGTTTTCCAAATCTTTTTTAAAAATTATTTTTGAGACAGGGTTTCTCTGTGTATCTCTAGCTGTCATGGAACAAACTCTGTAGACCAGGCTGGCCTCAAACTCACAGAGACCCGCCTGCCTCCCTGAGTGCGGGGATTAAAGACATGCGGCACCACTGCCTGTCTCCAAATCTTTTCTATACTCCTCTGGGCCCATTTTATGCTCTCAAACTCCAGAAGACTTTCCGCTCTCTGAACTCTCCCACATTGCTGATCCCCAAAACTCCTTTTCCAGGGTCCTTGGTCATAACAGTCATTTTCCACTGGCATTTTAGCTGTCTGTGTCTCCACTGCAATTGTGTAGATGTGTAAGGTGGAGGGGCTGGGAGAGGAGAGAAAATGGGGAAAGGAAGAGGGAGGAAAAGACAAAGAGAAGAGGAGAGGAAAGGAGAAGGGAGGGAACAGGAAAGTGGGGGAGAGGAGAGAGCAGGAGGGGAGACGTCAGAGAAAGAGAAGAGGGGGAGGCTGAGAGGAAAGGAGAGTAGGAGAGGAAGGTGGGAGGAAGGGGAAGGAAAAGCTAGATTTACCCATCAGGATCTTCTGCTCACGGCAGGCTTTGCTGGGCTCTTTAACGGGAACAAGAGGTTCTTCCCGAAACTTGGACCTTGCGCCCTTTATGCACATCACATGGTTCTGTACCTCAATCTGCCAGGACAACTGTGGGTAAAAGCAAGAATGAAAACTCAAGCTGTACTTGGTGGCATACATCTGTAAGCTCAGCCATCAGGAGGCAAGGGGCCCCAAATTCAAGGCTAGCCTGAGAAATACAGTGATTCTGTACCAAAAGTACTAACCACAGGTTCTGGTAATTAATAAAAAAAAAATGGTGGTGGCTTCTAGGATGTGTGTGTGTGTGTGTGTGTGTGTGTGTGTGTGAGAGAGAGAGAGAGAGAGAGAGAGAGAGAGAGAAAGAGAGAGAGAGAGACAGAGAGAGAGAGACAGAGAGAGACAGAGACAGACAGACAGACAGACAGACAGACAGACAGAATATGCACGAGAACATGTACCAACCACTCATGTGGAAGTCAAAGGCAATCTTTCAGGAGTCCATCCTTTCTTCCCAGCCTGTGAGGCCGCATCTCTCCTGTTCTTTTTACTTCTCCTTTGCTTACTCTAGGCTAGCAGGCCTGTGAAACGCTGGGCAATGCTCCCTCCTCTCTCTCCCATCTCTTACTAGAAGTGTTAGGATTTCAGAGGAGAGCCACTGCACTCAGCTTTTTAAGTGGATCCAAGGATCAGACACAGCTCATCAGGCTTGCACAACAAGTGTCTGTACTTGATAAGCCATCACCCCCAAGCCATATTTTTGAAAAATAGGCGTTTAAGATGTATTTATGTATTTTACGTATATGGGTATTTTGTCTGCCCATAAGAAAAGGTCATTGGATCCCACTGAACTACAGTTATAGATGGTTGTGAGCCACCATGTGGGTACTGGGAATTGAACTCAGGGCCTCTCACTGAAAGAACAGCCAGCACTCTTAACTGCTGAGCCATCTCTCCGGCCCCTATTTTTGAAACTTTTATTCCTCTTCTCTACCTGCCTGTTGTTCATCTCTTAAAGTCTCCGGGTAGTGGCTGCTTCCCCCCATGTTACTCATAACCAGTGAACCAGGTGGGTAGTAACACGCTTGCTGAATGAAAAACAGAGGTGAAGGCACTGGGTCTGTGAAGGTGAGCACCCCTCTCTTTTCCATGGTGACCCTGGCAACTGCGTGCTCCATGGTAACACACACACAGACACACACATACATGCACACACACAAATGCTGGATTTTCACTGTCAAAGGGAGAATGAACAACAAAACATAAAAGTGATCAAAACCAGAATTTAACTCAGTTCATGCCATGAGTCTGAAGGTGACTCAATGCTGGGAGGACAAAACTTTTGCTGAAGGCTTGAGGTAGCTAGCTAGAACCTTGTGGGCACATTGAGGTTTTGGAAGCAGTGCGGTTCATCACATGCAACAGTCAGGTCAAATTAGTATGTGTTTGATTGTATTATGTTAGAATGCTTGATTTTAAAAATTGCTGTTTGAAGTGCTGACTTGAGTTTCGAAAAACATTGTTAAGTGAATTTTGTCTTGGGGGTAGGGCAGAATTTTCAGCACTTTTCTGAAATGGCCCTAAACATATTTCTGCCATTTTGTATTATGTGTTTATTTGAAGTGCTAACATCAGTGTTGATTCTTAAATCAAACTATGGATCAACTTAAGAAAACACTGAAGATGACCCTTTAAATCTGTAGTACCAAATATTGAGCCAGAATTTAATACAATCCGAAGAGTAACTGGAGATCCCAAAGGATGGCCTTAAAGTAAAATCCTTCATCACTTATTGTCAGTAAAAATTTGATTTGTGTACCCATTTTTATACCCATTGTCTTAGGGTTACTATTGTTGTGATGAAACACCAAAAGTAGATTGGGGAGAAACGGCTTTATTTGGCTCCCACTTCTGTATCACTGTTCTTCAATGGAGAAGTCAGGACGGAACTCAAACAGAGCAGGATCCTGGAGGCAGGAGCTGACGCAAAGGCCATGGAGGGGTGCTGCCTACTGGCTTCCTCCTCACAGCTTGCTCATCCTGCTTCCATATAGAACCCAGGACAACCAGGCCAGGGATGGCACCACCCACAATGGGCTGAGCCCTCCCCATCAATCACTAATCAAGAAAAAGCCCCACCGGCTTGTCTACAGCTCAGTCTTACTGAGTCTCTGCCAGCACACCTATCAAAGTGGCTAGTGTATAAACTGTTGACCGCAAGCTGAACACGGGCAAGCCTGCACCCATTGCTTTTCTCTCTGTGGATATAATGTGACCATCTGCTTCAAGCTCCTGCTGCCTTGACTTCCCAACTGTGGTGGACTGTACCTTGCACTGTCAGCTGAAACAAACCTTTTCTCCCTTGAGTTGCTTTTGAAGGGTACTTTTCATAGGTAGTTTTGACAGAGGCATTGACAACTCCTGCCAGCCATCAAATCATACATGGGATGGATGCTAATGATGAGGAACAAAGAAGGCTTTTAAAAACTTCATCATTTTTATTTTTTTATGTATGGGTGCTTGCCTACCTTTATGTCTATGCTGGGACTTGAACCTAGGCCTGTCTGGAAGAACATGTCAGTGCTCTTAACCACTGAGCCAATTCTCTAGCCTCAGAGAAAGAGAGAGAGAGAGAGAGAGAGAGAGAGAGAGAGAGAGAGAGAGAGAGAGATTGAGACTGATTCAGAAGGAACATGGTGGAAGTTGTAGGTTGTAGTGGTACATTCTGCTATGAACCTTAACATTTTTTTTCTATACACTCCAGGCTTAGATGTCTGGTAGGAAGATTTCTTTTATAAACATTAGCAACTCGAGAGAACTAATCTGTGCATCCGAGAGTCGGCATCAATTATCAGAACATCAGAGCCCACACGGAGAATCAGACTCAGGCAAAAACACCTGAGTAGCAGGTGTGGCGGAGAGCAGCCACAGCTGAAGACTTTCAAGAATGAACTTAGCCTTTCCTGAGTCGGTTGCAGGGAGTTATGGTCAGTCCTCTAGTCGAGACCCCCCCACAGTGTTGTGCAAGCAGAGGAACCAGAACAGACAAGCCTGGGCATGCTCTTGGCAGGAAGAAAAACAGTGTGAAGTTGGCGGCAGAGTACAAGGCTGAGAGGAACAGCTTGCCAGGACAGACTGATAAACTAACCTGCCTCCATCTTGGGTTTGAAAGCCATATTATAGTAAAGGTTTATTACTATTTATAATTAAATCTGTTTCATAAGGATTGGGCTTTATCTCACCTGTCACCTTAATTTACAAATGGTTCTGTACTGCCTGCCTGCTCCAGAGACAGCAGCCATGCCTTTGTTTCAAGAGATTGTTATAACCACCTTGCAGCCATGATTTTGTTTCAAAAGGTTTTTATGACCAAAAAGTCAACTGAGGCCAGAGGTCATTTGGAAGCAGGAAGAATTTTCTTTCAGTGGTTTCATCTAATTTGAAGATGGAACATGCTGGAAACAAGGAGCTGAGCAGCACAGGAGAGCTGAGAGAAGTGGAATGCCAGATGTCTAGTCAGCCAAGAACATCCTTTGTGAAGAGCCCTGCAGAGGGGAAAAGACAAAACAAGACAGCAAAAGAGAGCTGGTGTAGACCAAAAGAGGAAGCAGGAGAAGCTGAGATTCCAAGACCCACTTGTAGGAAGGTACCAGTTCCTGCTCTACAGGTTCATCTGCCCGCCCCGAGCTCCCATTGAGCCTGATTCACCAAGATGTTTTGTGGGCATGGTGCCAGGAGATGAAGCTGAACAGCAAAGACCAGAAATTGGAGGCTTATAAACGACCCCTTGCAGGGACTTTCCCCGACCAAATGCCTGATTTAAAAAATGTTCCTGACACACCAAAAGAAGCCAGGGTGAAAACATTTCGGAAAAATATGAAGACAGAGACAGAGGAGGGACAAATGCCTTGTCCTCAGGTGACAGTTCCCCTTGAAGTGGTCCCTGAAGCCGAGGAGCAGGTGCCTGCCCTTACTGGACCTTCTGTCCCCTTTGAAGAAGTCAGCACCACTGTTGTGACAACTGCCTCTGAGGCAGTGTTGGCGTCTAGGGCCAGAACTGCAGCCAATGCTAAGAAGAACAAGGCCCTACGGTCCATGGCAACACCAGAGACCTATGGGGAATTGTGGTGTGTGGTCCACGGGGGAAGCCTTCCTGCAGACTCAAGTGGCTGGGTTCAGCTGCAGTTCCATGCTGGACGAGCCTGGGTACCTGAGAAGAAAGGGAAAGTGATTGTTCTCTTCCTGCTGCCAGCTTGCACCTTTCCACACACACCTGGAGGACAACGTGCTGTGCCCCAAGTGTGTTCACAGGAACAAGGGCTTGAATAAGAGCCTCCAAGTATAAGGGAGGATCTCAGGTTTGGGCTAGCTGCTGTCATCACCCACTCTTGGGAGTGGTCTACGGAACTGTAGCTAAGACTGAGACTGATGGAAATTCACATCTGTGCCCTTAAAGGTGCCCGAAGAACCCAGAAACTATGGGACCTTGTTTGTTAGTCGTTGCTGTAGTTCAAGCAGCTTGGAAAAAGAGCCAGTGAAGCCACCAAAATGCAACAGGTCCACCTCTGCTCATTGCGGGGACTGCACACTCTTAAGTGTCTATGCCTCCTACTATTGTGTGAACACAGGAAAGTGTCCTACCATAGGCTTTGCTGCCAAGGGTTCCTGGGGGGAGTATGGCATCTCCAGATGTAGTACCTGCTTGTCCTTTCACCGCCAGTGGGGTCATAGGCAGTTCTGTCGTCCACTCGAAAGACTTAGCTTATGCATGTAGTCTCTGCATTCCCTCTTTCCAGGGTTGTGTTATGTTGTTAGTGCTTGGGTTTGCAAAATATTAAACCAAATCTGGTTTGTGAAAAAAAAAAAGGTTGCTATGACCAACTTGTTATGCTTATGTTCTTTACGTTCTACTTCTGCGATCCCTGCTTATTTGCCTGATAAATTTCCCATTTGGAAGCACCTTATTTTCTATATTATATTAGCTATATATTATTATACTATATTTTATCTATATTAACTATTAAAATCTAAATATTTATAGCTCAGGATATCTGAGCTATTAAAACCTTATCTTCCTCATATCCAATGCTGACCACCTAACCCCAGCCTTAGTGGGAGACAGCCCATATACAGGAATAAAAAATGATCAATTTTATTGGCCTCATTTGGGCCAGTGGTCTTTCTCCTTGCATCTGTGGGATTAACATGACAGTATGCGTTCAGATACTACAAGATGAAACAGCCTGATGTTTTTCTAGAGAACGAAAAAGTCTGTGTGAAGCATCAGTTTTGGGAAGCCAGCAAGGATGAGAGCTCATACAGGCTGCGGAGAGCCGAGTGTTGTCCTAAGGGGCTTGTCTTAGTGAGGGATCGCTTCTGTGCAAAGACCTTAAGGCCACTCCAGTACAACAGGAGGAGGTCATGTTTTATGAAGAATCAGTAACTTCCATGTAACGTCCTTGCTGGCGGTCAATGGGATGCCTCAGAGCACTTGACTTTTTCCTTCCTGACAGGCACACAGGCTGTTTCTCTCTCTCCAAGCTCGTCTCTTCTGGCCTTCTGTGGCATTTGTGGTTTGGGTTTGCATGGCCCTGTTCACGACTTGGAGTCATGTCTCTACTGAGATCCAGTGCTTAGCTGTGTGTGGCCATCAACGGTGTTTCAGCTGGCCCAGGACTTAATCACCTTGGGTCCAGTTACCCGGGAAGGAGGGGAGTGATTCTTTAGAACAGGATGACTGTAGTGCTGCCTTGCTTGGCAGTGCCTGTAGAATGCCTTCCAAAAGAAGGCACACGGACAGAGAAACACTCCATTAATATCTCACAAGTCGGGATTAGCATTTTAGGTGGGCAGCAACTGACCTGTCAGACTGAGTCAGCTTCTTCCAGGAACTTCATTCCCAGAAGATAAAACTGTTTGCCAAGGGCTTAAGTAACTCCCAGGAAAGCACAGCTTCCTAGAGTGCAGATTTCCTCTGAAGTTTGGTCAATGTGTTTTATGGACTTACTTGCTGTGCATTGGTCCAGGCTACAGAAAGACAGCAAGAGCAAAATAAAGCGCTTCACCAGGATCTGCCATTCTCACCATCATGTCACAGAAATTATGTAGTAAGACAGAAGCAGAAGAAGGGAGTTTATCCTGAGGGCATAGATATGGTACTCTGCCTCACAAATTCTAGTTCTAGGCTGAAACGATGACTCAGTAGGTAAAAGTTCATGAAAGCTGTGTGAAGATGGGTGAGACCTGACTCCATGAAGTCGTCCTCTGACCTACACACACACAGATTGTAGCATACATACCCCCCTTATGCATGCACCGCTTACACCTTGATCTTCCTGGGGAGCAGATGCCTGGGACACAAATTAAAGAGTGGAGAGTGGCTCAGTTCTGAATGGCTGGATGCTGTGCTCCCGAATCTGACAGTCCCATGCAGCTATAGATGTGGTCCACAACACAGCACTGCAGATCAGAGTCAGGACTTGGAGATTTTACTGAGGCAGGAGCATTTCCAGCAGAGAAGTCACAGGATCTGTGCCTCCTGTATTTGTTGGCTCGGTGTGGGTAACCAAGCACCACATACTGGGGCTCAAACAACAGAGGTCTACTGTTGCCATGCTGGGAGTAGTGGGCGGAAAGCGAGACTCTGGCAGGATAGAGTTCTGAGGACTGGCAGGGGAGGGCCTGTTCCTGGCTTCTCTCTTTGGCTTAAAGATGCTTTTGTTCTTTGTCCTCTTTTCGAAGACACCTGCTTTGAGAGTCTGTAGCCCAAAGTTTTGTTGTTAAAGTTACCCTCTTCGCCTCCTTTTAATTTGGTTACCTCTATGAAGGCCTTCTAAACAATAAGGCCACTTTCCAAGTTGCAGGAGGGAGGATTTTACATGAACTTGGGGAAGCACAGTTTAGCCCCCACCAGCTACTATCCAGAGGATCTAGTTCAGAGGTGGTTATACTTACGCCTATAGGACCAACTAGTGTCTGGGAAGCATGGTCACTGATACAGGGTGGATAGTGTGTATGGTGATGGTGAAACCGGTAGAGCTTGCTGATGGGTAGAGGGTGGGGTGGAGAGTTGGGCATGTTGCTCATTGACCTCCTTTCTTCCTCAAGACTTCAACACTTGTGATTCCTCGGTTGGGAAGAAGGGCTTTCATCTTTGTGTGACTATCCTATCATTCCTAACGTCAGTGTTCTATTCTGAACATCCTTTAGTATTAGTTTAAAGATGCCACTGTAGAAACTCACTCTACTGTACACACCAGTTTCAAATCACTGGCTCTCATACGCAGTTTCACCTTTTGTCTCTTACCATTGACATTATGTTCTGCCAAGCAGACCTTAGAAATCTGTTACCAGACTCCCAATCAGTGTCAGGCCTATAAGTACTAACCATTCTCTGGTGCCGGCTTGAATATGGGCAGGTAAGGAATCAGGGGACGACACGGAATAAGCTGGAGGTTCTATCGTGGATGGTAGGATGAGTAATAATACGAAAGCCTACTTCAAACAGGGATTAATAATTGTTATGAATTACTCAGGCCTAAATCTGAATGTCCCCACAGGGTCATGTTTGCAACACCTGCTCTTCAGCTGGTGGTACTATTCTGGGAGGCTCCTGAATCTTTTGGAGGAAGTGTATCAATACAGACAGGCCTTTAAAGACTATAGCCTTGCCCTGTGTCTGGCCTTACTCGCTGCTTCCTCAGATGTGACAGCCTCCATCTTCCCTATTACCATGGACTGAAATCCTCTGAAACCAGGAACCAAAGTAACACTTTACTCACTTGCTTCTGTCATGTACTTCATCAAATTGATGCAAAATAAACAAATAACATAATAACATTTGTGTGCATGTGTGTGTGTGTAACTGGAGGGGTGGGTTCCACAGTTGACTTAAGTAGCCTTGTTTCTTGTGTTGTTAGGGCTCCTGCCAGTAAAATTACAGACTTGAGAATTTCATCAAAGGTTTCATTTTTCCCTTTTGTCTTCAATAAAAAACTGACTTCTGAGCCAAGTGGTGGTGGTGGCATGTGCCTTTAATCTCAGCACTCAGGAAGTAGAGGCACGCAGCTCTCTGTGAGTTTGAGGCCAGCCTGATCTACAAAGGGAGTTCCAGGACAGCCAGAGCTACACAGAGAAACCCTGTATTGGAGGAAACAAACAAACAAACAGACAAACCAAAAACAAAACAACAATAAAAAGCCTGACTTCTGAGCCAGACACACTGGTATGTGCCTACAGTCCCAGAACGTGAGAGGACTGCTTGAGCTTAGGAGTGAGACTAGCCACAGTGAGACTGTCCCAAAACAAGAGGACCTCCAAAATGGCTTCCTCCTTCATGTCATTTATTAATTCTTTTAAAAGTAATAATAAACCTTTTATACTTTAAATAGCATATATATACATATGTATATAAACTATATTTTTAAAATAGCAAAAAGTTAGTAAGAAGGATGGTTCTGCTTATGTTTTTATTTCTGCCAACCTCCCTACTGCCAGGTGTAAAAGATGATACTGGGTGTGTTGTTCCTTGGTTATGAACTGACACTGGGAGGGGAACACACTTATGTGAAACATTCTACAAGTCTGATTGACTGATTAGAAGTTATTTGAATTGTGGGGAACTGGAATGTTGCAGGTCTAGAGCCCATTATTTTGAGTTATCCTTAGCTCTCTAAATAGCCGTTTATTGCCCACCCGTGTGACCTAACATCCTCATGATGATTAGGTAAATACTTTTGTAATGTACAATCATGACCTGTAGTTTCCATAACTCAAAGGCTATGAATGCCATCTGATGGAGGTGGGTCTTGTATCTTATCTGTTGATTTCATTGGTTAATAATAAAGAAACTGCCTCGGCCCTCATAGGACAGAAAATTAGGTAGGCGGAGTAGACAGAGGAGAATGCTGGGAAAAAGAAGCTGAGTGAGTGAGTCGCCATGATTCTCCCACTCCAGACAGACGCAGGTTAAGATCCTCCCTGGTAAGCCAGCTCGTGGGCTACACAGAATATTAGAAATGGGTTAGAACAATATGTAGGAGCTAGCCAATAAGAAGCTGGAACTAGCCGGGCCAGGCAGTGTTTGAAAGAATACAGTTTCCGTGTAATTATTTCGGGCATAACCTAGCCATGCGGGCGGCTGGGTGCCAGGGACGCAGCCCTGCCGCTCCTATTTCAACAGCCATCAGATAACATCTGAAGCCTGCCGCAGATTTACCCACTTCCCTGTAACCTGACTACATCATGCATCCACCAAATTATCTGAAAAAGAACTTGACTGGCCACTTTCCTTTTTGAGTACTATAAAAACATCAGGAAACGGTTACCATGTTGAAGAATGCTATTTGGTAGTAACCCAAATCTGTGTTCCCTGCCGTGGTCACTCTTATTTGGCTCTAGAATAAACTGTCTCTTATTCCCTTTGAAGTGAGGGTGAAGGATATTGCAACAGCTTGTTGGAGCCAATGAATAAAGTCAGATATGGATGCAGATTTGGAAAAAAAAAAAAAAGGAGAGAGAACATTTTAGTAGCCTTTTCAAATAATGTGAACATTCTCTTATATTGTACCAAAGTTAGGAACTCATAGCTTCTTTAAGATGAGGTAATTTTGGTACTGCTAATTAACAAATGTAAGAAAGACATTCAGAAAAAACCATGCACTCAAGTGTTGTCTGTAAACACTATGCTTGGGATATTTAGACACTATTCACTGAGTTAGGCAGTTTCATCACACATCTCTGAAAGTCACAACAGTTGCTATGGCAACATTATTCAAAAAAGTTCAAGTGTTGGTGACAGGGGATGCTAGGTAGTGAGAAGGGGAATCAAAGGGCCATTGGTAGTCAGCTGCTTCCCGGGCTCCATTTGGGACATGTAACTACCAGTGTGGTAATGACACTAAGAGCATCTTAAAGGTCGCTAAACCCTCTTTGTAAGTGGTCAGTGGTTGATGACACATTCTCATGCAGACAGCAGGAGCCTCCCTTGGCCAGGCAAAGCCAAAGACTTCCTGTGATGAGCAGAAAATCTGTTTTATAATCTGGGGAAGACAGCTTGAAGCCAGAAGGGGAAAAGAAAACATGGTACATCTCAAAGCATGTCCTGACATGGACGTGCACCTCCTAAGCCCTTCCCTCAACTCTTTACAGCCTCTCACTGCCAAGCCTACCCACTTGTAACCGAACATATTCTCTTCCTCTAGCTTCTTTAGATACCAGCCAAACTCCTACACTTGCTTGCTCTGACACTCTTGGGGAATATTACTTTCAGGTGTCTGACTTTTGTTTATGCTGTATTTCTTTATCTCTGTGAAGCTGTGTTACTGTGCCTGGCTAAAATGCCTGATGGTCCCAATAAGGAGATGAATGGCCAATGGCAAGGTAGGAGCAAAGACATGCAGGGCTGGCAGGCAGAGAGTATAAATAGAGAGGAGGGAGAATGAGGTTTAGAACAAGGAGAGGAGGACATCAGGGGCCAGCCACGGAGTAAGAAGGAAAGAAAAATACACAGAAGAAAGATACCCCAGAGGGAAAAGGTAGACGGGATAACTTAATATAAGAAAAGTTGGCAAGAAACAAGCCAAGCTAAGGCCAGACATTTAAAATTAAGGATAAGCCTCTGCGTATGAGATTTATTTGGGAGCTGGGCAGTGGGCCCCTCGAAAAGCCAAGAGTAAAATATCCTACAACATGACACTCCAGGTTTCTCGCTTCCTGAAGACCCTCTCTAGCAACACCACCCCAGTTCCATTGCTGAAGCATGCCTGTTTCCTTGACCTCTAACTCAGAAAACATCTTGTTTGCCTACCTTTTTTCTCTCCCCAAACCTAACTGTCCTTGGATTTCCTCGAGTCCACTTTGAAATACTGTGTTCCTCAGTGATAACAGAAGGTGTCAGGCTTGTGGGAGCAAACACACAGTTACCGTCTCAGGAATGAGGAAACAGTGTCACAGACACAGCTGGAGAGATTAGGAATTAGACAGACTCCCTGGTAAACAGATAAGAAGGACCATGGCTAGATATTAAAGGTGGAGAATTTCCAAGATGGCTGGCTTCTTCCTGGTCCTCCTAGTTTGAGACAAAAGTCTGGAAGCTAAAAATAAAAGCCTTGTTGGCTTTTGTCCCGCAACAGCAGGCCTCCTACTGATGGATTAGCTCAACCAAGTTCAAGGCTTTATGACGTGTTACACTGCGGTGGCTGGCCAATCAACCATCCAATATTTCTTCAAACTGATCAACCCTAAATTAGGAGAGGAAAACTCTTCAGAGACTTAAAATACCATCTCCAAGAAGAGATTTATTTATTTTTTTTTGTTTTTTGTTTTGGCTGAGTCTCTGCTTTACTTTGTAGTGTCTTTTTGTTTTTCCCTCTGTATGTCTGCTGTGTGCATGTATGTCATCATCCCCCAATAAACACCTTTAACTGCTAATTCTGTCTGTGTGGTGTTTGAGATTTTCCCAATACCACAACAAACCTGATCAAGACACCTAGGCTGTATCAATTTGGGGCTACAGAGATAGCCAGTATTATAATCTGACCAGGGAAAAGGCCACCAAGGCTACATAAAGGGTTTAATACATGTCTTCTCTCTATAAATGAAATTTCTAGCGAGATTCCTAGAAGTGGAAATTTACGGTTGGAAAGAGAGGACCTCAGGTACATAACTGTGTTGGAAATCCATGTCTCTGTTGACAAAGGCTGACATCTGACATTGAGATGCCAATGTCCCTACCAATAGGTCATCTAACTATCATGTGTATATCACTGGCCGACAGAGAACCCGGAATTTCCAAGGACCTTCAGGTTGGCTCAGTCCCTGCTTTTGATGTGGTTTACTCAACTGCTGGTCTGCCAGTCTGGAACTGCTGTCCACCTGCCTAACAGTTCCTCTGTCTGGACTAAGTTCTGTCCCTTCACCTCTGCATCTGTAAACTGGACAGTTTGTCAAATCCGTGGCCCAACCACAGTAGCTTCTTCCCTGTCACTGGGTTTGTGGGCTCACATGTTATCAATGCAGAGACTCTTGCATCCCCTATCAGTTTCCCAGCTTTGGCTTCCCAAGGCTTTTTAAACTCCTTGCCCTCTTTGAACCCTGGGTAGTCATATAACCCTACATAATGACATATATACAAACATAAACATAGATGATAAACTGAGTGGTGTGTGATCTGAGAGTTAATATTAGTAATTACTCCTGCAATAAAAGAACCTGGGTTGGCCTTAGCCAGGGCTACCACGTAAAGTGGGACTCTTTGGTCCCAGCGAAACCACTGTACTTGTGGAATTTGTTCTAGTTGAATAAATCCCGACACTGTAAACATACATATGCATGCCCATCTGTTTCGGACATAGTATGCACACGACAGCAGTCATCTGTTTGCCTTAAGCACATCACGGAGGTGATGGGGAGTAACTTGGGGCAAGGGATGAAAGAAAATGCAAGACACAGCGGAATAGACAAAAGGTGAGAAAACGATTCAGAGGTCAGGATCGGAAAGGAAGAAAACAGCCAGTAACTACCTCAGCGTCATTCACAGAAATCAACACACACACACACACACACACACACACACACACACACATCTAAAATTGACTTTATACAGATCTAAATCTGCACAGGGCTTGTTTTCTTCTATAACCTTCTCGTAGAGAGTTGTCTGGTCTCCACCAGTTAGGGAAGAAGAACCTGGGCCTCTGGGTAAGTTTTTACTGCTCCTTAACCTTTCTAGTTTTTGGTGGGAACAGAACTTATGGATTCTACGTGTATAGGAAAGTGCTTTCCTACACATTGAAAAGAAGAAGAAACATAGGCTATTGGGGGAAAAAAGCAGAAACCAAGGGCAAGCAGCTTAAACAATTTAAAGTGAAGCAAGAGTGGAGGTTTGAAGGGTCTGATAAAAGCAGGGGACAGTCCTGCGGAAGGTGAACCACGGCTACGGGAGACAGACCCGGCCTCATCTGCAACAGCCGGGCGGGAAGGACGCTTCCTCTGCACTTGGGGACACCGGTGGCGCCCGGTCCATGGAGGGGCTGCAGCAGCCCGTAACCTGCGGCGCTGAGCTCCTCCTGCGCTCCACGACCCGAGTCGGCTCACGCGCGTCTTGCAGGGAGCACCCTCATGTCCCCACGCCGCTCTCTTCAGGCTGGACCGAAGCCGAAAGTCCGCAGAGGCCTAAACCCATCTTCTCCCTTCTTCCGGGACTCATCCACAGCCAACATCCGCAGCACCACAAGCGTAGTGACGAAGACGAATCCGGACCCATCAGAGCGCGCGTTACGTCCGTATATCGGCCAATCAAGAGGCGTCTTATTGCCTCGGTCCCGCCTCCCGCCGCCCGGCCGCTGACAGGCAGGCGCGGTTCGCGCGGAGCCGAGCGAGCGCACGGAGCCGAACGCCCCGAGGCGAGCGCGCCGGGCAAGCCGAGGCCTGCCCTTTCCGTGGCGGTGGCGGCGGCGAGCGGGGGCCGCCACAGTCCCCGCCGGGTCCCGGGGCCCCGCGGCCCATGCTGGGGGCGGAGCCAGGCCGGAGGGCGGCGGCGCGGCCGGCCCCCGCGCGGTGATTGGCGGGCGGGCGGGCGGCCGGCGGCCGCTGAGGTCCTGGCGGCGGCGCGGGCCGGGCAGGCGGAGTCGGCGGCCGGCGAGCGGAGAGGATGCTGCTGTCCCTCGTGCTCCACACGTACTCTATGCGCTACCTGCTCCCGAGCGTCGTGTTGCTGGGCTCGGCGCCCACCTACCTGCTGGCCTGGGCGCTGTGGCGGGTGCTGTCGGCGCTGCTGCCCGCCCGCCTGTACCAGCGCGTGGACGACCGGCTCTACTGCGTCTACCAGAACATGGTGCTCTTCTTCTTCGAGAACTACACCGGAGTCCAGGTGAGGCCCGGCTCGGACGGCGCAGCTTTTGCAGCGTGTTCTCTCCCCCCCCCTCCCGCAAGCACGTGCCGCAGCACCCGGCCTCCCGCCGCGGGTAGCGGTGGGGAGGGGGAGGAGTTTCTGGTGCTCACTTTGGGGTTCCTTCTGGAAGGTCCTGCTGAAGGCTGAGCGTGTCCCCGGGTGCGCCCCACCCCCGCCCCCGGTCGGCTGTTCCTGTCCGTCTCGGTGCCCGGCAAAGTAGGGCATTGGAGTCCGAGGTGGTGATGGGGGGACTGGCCCCATCTGCACTTCCGAGGGCTTTTAGATTAGGGAGTCCTCTAGACGCTGACCGAAGTGACAGCGGTTGAAGGACACCTCTCGCCTCGCGTTCCTCCCGGGTGAAAAGCGAGAGCCTGGCGAGGAAATGAATACATTGGTTACAATAGGAGCCTCTCTGTGACTCCAGTTCTCCGCCAGCTTCGCCTGGGCTTCAATGTGGGGCTGATCTCATGTCAGATTGCTTTCTGCCTGCTACTGTTTCTTTTTCCTGGGGAGGTTGAACTCGGAAAACAGCAAAAGTAGAGAAGCCCTCCTAACGTGACTTTAGTTATGTTGAAGGCTCAAACTTCCAGATCTGCTTCCCTTTGGGTTTTCAGTTTGAGAGAAGAGCGCTGTTTGGGCTCTCCCCAATGTTCAGAATGGGCAGAATGGAGCTGTATCATCTATGTTCTCTCCCCCCCCCCCATTTCGCAGCGCTTTCTGTGTCAGGGGATGCAGTTGGGGGCAGCTCCCTTATTGAGTTTGCTCCAGTAAGAAATTATGTCTGAGGAGGGGAATTAGGAGAGGCTAGGAATCACAAAAACCACTTTCTTTTCCACGTCCAAGTTTCTTGAGCAATTGACATTTAGAATGGGATTTCATATAGAATTTTCAGGAATTCTAGGCTGATGGCTTCCTCCCTCCCTTTTACTTTACTAAGTTTGCCACGTGAATGTATGTTTAATCGTGGGTAAGCATTTAATTCCGCATATTTTCAGTAGCAGTTGGGACAGCTGGGAATGCTCCTTAAAGTTGCTGACCTTGCCCCTCAGAGCCTCAGGAACCTCTGCTCAAGTCGGTATTCTTGCTGCAGAGACATTCGGCATGAGTCAGAGTGAAGCAGAGTTGGCGAGTTTATTGATTGGAAGGAAGGACATGCGTTTGAGGACAGCGGAGTGGAACGTGCCCCAGCGCTACAACCAATGCTGTTGGGGCGATTTTAGGGCTTTTGGAGTTACTGGTTTGAAGGAGGGAATCTTAAAGCTAAGATTAAGGGAAATAAAAAACTGTATTCCTCTACTCCTTCTCAATATCCAGCTTTAAAGACAAAGCAAGGTCTCACCGTGCGGTCCCGGTGGGCTGAGATTCTTTACATAGACCTCATAGTCCTCAAGCCCACAGAGATCCCCCTGCCTCAGCCTCCTAAGTGCTGGGATTAGAGGCGTGCACTACCACCGCCCAGCCTGTATCCAAACTCTTGTCAATCAATTCCATTTGAGGAGGATGAGGATGAGGGGGCTTCTTTTGCTGTCCAAAAGCAGATTGTATGGCTATTACATTGGATCCTATGTAAATATAGGTTCTTTCCCATTCTCATTTCTGAGATCATATTCATTGCTAAAATTCTGAATAATTTGTGCATTCTTTCAGGTTAACAAATCTGTGTGCATGTACGTGTGTATGTACAAAGGTATTCATATTCATAATTGTGGGGATACATGGCATGCATATAGAGGTCACAGGACAACCCTGGCTATTGAGCTTCTCCTTGTACTTTGAGTCAAGGTCTCTTGCTCTCCCCACGTGTGCCGGCTCAGCTGGCTTTTGAGTTTCCAGATCCTCTCCTGTATCTGCTTCCATCTCTTTGTAGGAGCAAAGGAGCAATGGATTGCACGGTGGTATGTCTGGCTTCATGTGGGGATCCGAATTTAGGCCCTCATGCTTGTGACAAGTGCTTTACCCACTGAGTCATCTGCCCACACCATGTAGAGCTGCTCAGGTTCTGGTAGTCTGTCACTACTGAAAGTGAGCAGTTTGTCCCCTGTACCATTTATTCCTTTAGGGTAAGTAATGGGATGCTTACGTTTTACTAATCTAAAATCCACTATAAAGGGACTGGAGGAATGGAGAGACATTGGTGGGTAAACGGACTACTGTGTAGGCCGGAATTTGCTTCCCAGAACCTTTATTGGCTGTTTCACAGCTACCTGTAACTCTGGCTGCAGGGTGGGGGTCTGATACCTCTGACCCCCTTGGGTGCCAGCATTCACATGCACATATCACCACCCTTCAGTGTACATACATTATTATTTTTAATCTTAAAAAATAGGAAATGAAAGCAACTGGAGTCTTTGTTGTGTTTTTTTGTTTTTTTGAGACAGGGTTTCTCTGTACGTTTGGAGCCTGTCCTGGAACTAGCTCTTGTAGACAGGCTGGCCTCAAGCTCACAAGAGATTCACCTGCCTCTGCTTCCCAAGTGCTGGGATTAAAGGCGTATGCCACCACCGCCTGGCCTGGAGTCTTTTTAACGTTGTAAAAAGTTCATTTCTTCTTAAGGCTACCACAGCAGATGACCTCAAGCTGAGTGGTTTAAACAGGTCAGGTTATTCTCACAGCTCTGGAGGCCAGAAGTCGGAAATCATGGTTTAGGTTGATTTCATTCCTTCTAGGATTTTTGTCTCTTTCAGTTTCTGGATGCTGGCCATTTTCTTTGACTAGAGGCCCCTCCATATCTGCCTCATAGTGTCGTTTCCTCTTTTCTGTCTCAAATTTCCATCTCCTTTTGTATTGTGGTGACATTTGTCATTGGATTGTAACCTGTAGGCCCACCAGGATAATCTAGGATAACTTTGATCTCCTAGAGATTCTTAATTCCATCCTCTCGACTGAACAAGGCATTTATTTACTGTGTGGGTGCACATGCTCCATGATGCACCATGACCAGAGGACAGCTTTCACGAGTCCCTTCTTGCCTTTCACCATGTACGTCCCAGGGGTTGAATTTAGGCTGTCAGGCTTAGCAGCAAGCACCTTTGCTTGCTGAGCCATTTTGCCAGCCTCAGAGATATCTTTTCAAAAGGGAATGTGCACAGCTTCTAAGGCTTAGGGTGTGGGTGTTGACTTGGGCCACCGTTCAGTCCTTTATAACAGTGAGTTATAAATACTCAATATTTTGTTGTTGTTTCTCAGTCTAGCTTTGTAGCTTAGCATTTGTTTTTGCTTTCTTTGATATACAAGTAAAAGGCTGGCTTCCTCTGCTCTGGTTAATTTAAATAATCTCCTATAATACTTTAATCTCTTATTTATAAATTTGTAAATTTACCTCACACATTCCTTAAGCAAAACATATGATTAGTTGTCTAATTTTCAGATCAAGTTGACCTCTGAATATCATCTGACTTCTTGCTCATGTTTTGGTGCTCCCTTAATTTTTTTTATGTGTGTATGACTGTTTTGCATGTATGTATGTATACCATGTGCCTGCTTACAGAGGCCAAAAGAAGGCATTGTCTTAGTCTGTTGCTCTTCCCTTATTGCTTTACCATGGGGGTCTCTTGACTCAGTCGGAAGCTTGCCATAACTAGGCTAGCTAGCCAACACACTCCTGGAATTTGCCTGTCTATCCATAAATTTTGAAATTACAGACATGTGCAGACATGCTTGACTTTTATTTTTTTAGACATGGGAACTTTTGGTTCAAACTCAGGTCCTTATACTCACAGGGCAAGTACTCTTACCTGTTGAATCATCACCCCATAAAGTTAATATGAGTCGGTTGGCCAAATGGCTCAGTGGTCAGGAGCACCTGCCACCAAGTCTGATGACCTAAGTTTGATTCCCAGGACCCACATGGTAGAAAAAGAGAACTATTCTTTTTTACATATATATTGTTGTTTTTAGAACAGTGGTTAGATGCCACAAAGTAGGTGGTAATGTTTTAACCATTCCGTCCTTGTCAAGGGGAATACTAACTCCACCGGAGAACTATTCTTGAAAGTTGTCTTCTGACTTTCACAAGCACAAGCTCAGGTTCTGTCCCTCCCCATAAACAAACAAGCAAGCAAACAGACGTGGGGCTAGAGTGGTGGCTTAGTGGGTAAGAGTGCTTACCAAGTGGATGAAAACAAAGGAAAAGGGCATTTTTCTAGGTATGGGAACATAATCACACTAAACTGGGCCATGGGGGAAGCGGGGGAAGGGAGTGGGAGAGGGGGAAATAGGTGCAGCAGCCTGGAGGCCAAAGGTACAAAAGGGGTGGGTGACCATAATATCTGGATTATATAGGGAAGAGCCTCTGGGGGAAGGGCAGCCCAGACCAGGCTGGAGAGTTCAGGGTAGAGGGCAAATTTTCCAACCATACCTTGTAACAGGTAGGGACTGAGGGATGCTGGGAGAACCTGGAGGCCAGGTCCAATTTGATATGTTAAATAGGCACCTCAGCCATTGGTCCAGGGTTTGACAGTTAACACATGAAGTCCTGAGTTCAAATTCCTAGGAACAACACAAAAAGCCAGGCATGGCTGTGTGTACCTGTAGCCCCAGCACTGTGGTGGGTGGAGACAGGAGGATCATTGGAGCTTGTTTGCTGCCATCCTAGCTCCCAATTTCAGTGAAGGCCCTGACTCAAGGGAATAAGGTAGAGAGTGACAGAACAGGGCACCAGAGGTCTCCTCTAGCCTCCAGGAGCGTGCATGGGCATGCATGTACACGCGTGTATACACCACTCACACCCACATCCCAGAATTAATTCATGTTTTCAAGTGTTAGAGTATTTCTCTTCTCGTTGCAATGAAATCCAGTAGAAGTTGGCTATTGCTATTTGCAGGCCAGCCATCTAGTGATATGGTGCACGCGTCTTCTAATTGTATTTCTGCTTGAATTTGTTATTAACAGAATTTATTTTAGAATATATTTCTCACGAATGGCCTTGACTGCCAATTTCGGTTCAAATACTAGTATTGTAATAATAAAATTGTAAAAACAGTAAGTCTTAGGTTATTTACTTACGAATTTATTTTGGGATATTGAGTCTCAATTGGTTCAGGCCAATCTTGAATCTGAATATCCTCCTCGGGTCTCCAGAATAGCTGGGATTATAGGCCTGTGCCACCCACCACTTCTTGGCTGAGATTTTTTTTTTTTTTTTGGTTTTTCGAGACAGGGTTTCTCTGTGGCTTTGGAGCCTGTCCTGGCACTAGCTCTGTAGACCAGGCTGGTCTCGAACTCACAGAGATCCACCTGCCTCTGCCTCCGGAGTGCTGGGATTAAAGGCGTGCGCCACCATCGCCCGGCATTTGGCTGAGATCTTTTATGTAAAATAAGTTTAAATTTTTCAATGGACCTGTTTTACGCTACAGAATAGTTTGAAGGTACTGGGAGCAGATGGTGTTTAGGAATGTGTTGCAGCTGTTTGTTCAGTATGTGCAGACTCCCAATGTCTCGGCTTTGTACCTTGCACAGAAGCTTCTTTCAAGTCCTCAGAAACACAGGCATTCTACATGGAGGCCATAGAAAGCTGGTTTGTTCTTTCTGGCTTATCAAGCATCCTAAACTTCTGAGTCAAGTTTGCATTGAATCTTGCTGAAGGCAGCTAAGCTCCTGGTATGAAATATGTTTACTTAAAGAGGACTTACAGGTCATCCAGGCTGACCCTTGTATTGGGTCTGAATTGATTCCACATTCCACTATCAGTGATCTTTAAAAAATGCTAATTGTTTATGCTTCAGTTTGTTTCTTGTGATTCTTAAACACACTAAACTGCTTGCTTTGTTTAACTGGGAGCAATAGAACTGGGTGGACCTGGGTGTGCCTTTGCTTAAGCAGAATGAGCAAAACCTTTGGTTCAGGAAATTAAACATTTCTTAAGTTGTAATTTTAGTCTAACACAACCTAAATCTGGCTAAGAAATTGGCTAGACTTAAGAGATTTATAAGATAATTTTAGAAAAATGTAACTAAAACTTTATTTTTATACATTCTATAAGCATAAAACATTTTATATTTAATGTTTCATTTGTGGAATGTTTTGTAAAACAATGTTTTTGTTTATTCTTTGAGAATTTCATTTTTTTGAGAATATATTTTGACCGTATTTTTCCTTTCCCAGTTCTTCCCAGATCCTCTGCCTTTGTGTAGTCTTTAACACCTCATTCTTCTATTTTAAATAACAGATGCTGTCTTAGCATTTCTGTTGCTGTGAAGAGACACCAAGACCACAGCAGCTTTTATAAAGGAAAACATTTAATTGAGGTGGCAGCTGACAGTGTCAGAGCTTTAGTCTCTTACAGTCATGGAAGTGTGCAGGCTACATCTTGATCAAACGACAACAGGAAGTCAGGCAGGCAGCTTGAGCATAGAACTCAAAACTGAGTCCCCACAATGAACATTCTTCCAACAAAGCCTCACCTCCTAATAGTGCCACTCTTCAGGGCTATTTTCTTTCACACCACAGATGCACCGAAACATTGAGACATTTTGAGAAAGCCGTGTTTACCCATCTGCTTACTCTACACATATCTATCTTCCTTAGGTCTGTAACTAGATTGGTGTGAAACTTTAGACTTCTTCCAAGAACTTTAAATAAATATTGGAGTTGGGGGAGTTGCCTCCATGACAGTGATGTCTTGGATAAGTTTTTATCGTGGTGTGTCGTTGCATATGACTGTGTGCTTGAGAAGTTGATACTTTTAAATGAAATTAGAGGTTTTTTCTGTATTTTCGTCTTACAGTTTCTTAGGCAGTGGTTGATATTGATAGCTAGAGAATCCAGCACTAAGTAATATTCCCAAAGGGTTCTCAGAACTTGGGTTTCCATCTGGATGTCCATACATCACCATTCACATGTGCTCTTTGTTTCGGGTGCTGGGCTGGGCTCTAAGAGGTGAAGAATGGAGCTCGGATTCTGGTGGGGAGACAGGCATAACAAGATGACTCTCCTTGACTGCTGTGTGACCCTCTTGACCCTCGTGGGTGGAGGGAGGGGTTTGGGGAGCTTTTCTGAGCAAGTGCCATTGAGAGGGAGGGAGGGAGGGAGGGAGGGAGGGAGGGAGAGAGAGAAGGGGAGGGGAGAGGAGGAGAGGAGAGGGGAGGGGAGAGGAGGAGAGGGAGAGCGCACTTGCACTTGTGTGTGGCGCTCTGAAAAAGGATCTCTTTGGAAGCTATTAGGGTCTTCCTGGTCAGGGTAGTGAAAGTGCATGTAGAGAGAATGACAAGAATCCTCCCAGGTCCCTTTCAAAAATAGCCAATATGGAGGCTGGAGAGATGGCTCAAAGTGTAAGAGCAGGTACTGTACTTCCAGAGGACCTGATTAGGCTCCATGTCAGGTGCTTACAACCATCTGTGCCTCCAGTTCCACAGGGATCCAGTGCCTCAGGCTTCTCAGGCACCTGCACTAATGTGCACATGCCAGAACATCTGTACACACAATAAATTAAAAAGAAAATCTTTTAAAGAAAGCAGGTATGACTTTGTGATTAGTAGCAAAGGCTTTACTGAATGCTGCTGTATACTAGTGTTGTTTATGAAGATCATTCATCCTTACACAGTAGGCACCGTTCTTAGCTTTTCATAGACAGAAAACAGGTCCAGGCAGTTCACAGGTGTAGTCTTCGTGGTAGCCCAGTTTGGGGGCTGCTTTGAAGATGCTTTTTCAGTGGTGACTGAAGTGACTTCCCTGTTCTTGGGGTGTTCCTGTCATAAAAAGCATGGAGAAACAATTGCAGAAAAATGCTTGCTATTTAAAAGTGTTGGGTGGCCGGGCGATGGTGGCGCACGCCTTTAATCCCAGCACTCGGGAGGCAGAGGCAGGCGGATCTCTGTGAGTTCGAGACCAGCCTGGTCTACAGAGCTAGTTCCAGGACAGGCTCCAAAGCCACAGAGAAACCCTGTCTCAAAAAACCAAAAAAAAAAAAAAAAAGTGTTGGGTGGTTGTTTACTAGCTCTTCCAAATAAATACCAGAATTACTGTGAAGACTTCAGACATGGCATTGAGTGGATGTTTTATTCTCTTAAGGTGTAGCTCAGAGCTGTGCTGGTCCTCATCAGCCATCATCACACCCTGCCTTTTGCACCATTAACATATCATTTGATAGGTAATTAGTATTTCATAATGTGTATATTGTCTCTTTTTCAAGATAGTAGTCTCTTGGAACTGTCAGTAAGGCATAATACCCTTAAGGAATCCCACTCTAGAGGTTCTGTGGCCCTGTGAGAGACCTTAATTTAAGGAATGGGGGTTCTAGAATGGACTGCTAAGGTGGTTAAATGTTTATCTAGCAAGGCTAATGTTTACTTCGACTATTCAACCCCCAGGAATATGAAATGGGTAAAGCAAGACAGTGTAAAAGAATTTTGGGACTCCAAGGAACAGAAAAACATTTGTTTGCTGATTTGAAAGCCTGTGGTTTTGGAATTTTTTAAACTGCAATACACCAATACTTACTTTTTTTCTCCCATGGCATTAAAGGGAACTACAGATAAAAGTTTTGTGAAGATACCTGTGTGTACATATAAGACATAGTTCACAGGTAGACGGTTTTGCTGTCACCTTAGTCTGGGAACTCAGGGATAGAAAATCAACGAGTTCACATCTAGAAGAGTTACGTTACATTCCAGCCACATGTGTGGTAGGTACTAACCGCAGCTAGGGACCAGTGTTTTGCACTGATAAAATAGCTGTCATTCGGGATAGAAAGAAGTCAGTTAATGAGAAAAAACAATAACTGTAATGAGATAAAGACCAAAATAAAGACATAGACAAATAACTTTGGAAATAAGGAGTAATGCAACTGAATCCCCGGTTTCTTTAAATGGGTTGGGGCTGTTCTTTGCATTACTTGATAGCTCTCTGAGTTGGCTGGATTGTGGTGAAAGCCACTTCTCTGTGCACCTATAGAATGCGTTGCTCCTTTTCTGAGTATGTATTGCTGTAAGACATTTTTTAAGGTTAGTCTTTTATTCTGAAGGGTTTCTTACATCTTATCCTTATGGTTAGCATCCAGAATGAAAACAACTATATAAGTTTCTTTAAAAACAAAACATTTTATTTAAGAGAGGATAGCCCAGGTTGTCCCTATTATGTAAGATGACCTTGAACATCTGATCCCCTTGAGTGCTGGAATTTTTGTGGTGCTTAGGATCAAATCCAGGGCTTCATACATGCTAAGCCAGCACTCAGCCAACTGAACTATCTCCAGGACTCATATGTGAACCTTTGTAGAGAAGACTTTTGTGAGACTTACAAACCTTGGAGACACCTGCGTCTAATTCTTTTTCCTTTATCACGCTGTATCAAGTCAGCTCAATCTTGGTGTTCTTGTCCTTCAATTAAATACATTTGTCATGCTGTTTTGAAGACTTTAATGATTAATCTGCATTGTCAACTTGACTGGATTTAGGATCACCTAGGAGATATGCTTCTGGGTCTGCCTGCAAGGCTGTTTCTAGAAAGGTTTTTTTGAGTGTCTCATCCCATAGGGTGGGGAAGGCAGGTGAGCAGCAGCATTCAGCATTCATCTGTTTCCCACTCGCATACCTCGTGGCTAGCTGCCTCACGCTCCTGCTACCGGGCCTTTCTGCCTTAGTGGACTGTATCCCCTCTTAAACTTCAAGCTAGAACACACCCCATTTCCTTGGACAGCCCTCTGTAGCCCTGGCTGGCCTGGAGCTCAGGGCCACCTGCCTCTGTCTCCCGAGTTTTGGGACTAAGGGAGTTGTGCCACGATGCCTGACTAAAATAAATCCCTCTTAAATTTCTCCTTTAAGATACTTTGACACAGCCAAAAGAGAACTAATAAATAAAAAATTAAATGAGATAATTTGTCTAGTTCAGAGACTTAACAGTAGGTCATACATAGATGATAAAAAAGTGAACTCTTCTGAAGGACAGGGTCAGGAGACCTGCATGCTGATCGTATGAGTTTGTGATGTGTAAGTTTCTACTCACATCACAGGGTAACTGCTTTGCATTCTGATCATTAATCAAATAATGTGTTTACTAATTTAGTCTTGTTGCAAAGTATGATTTTGCTAATCAGTAATTTAATAAATTTACTATTTACTTAATGAAACATTTCAAATTGTGCTCAGAAAAAGACCACAGGTTTTGTACATATTACAGTAGAAATCTTTTAACTAGGAGGTCAAAATCCTATGTTTCTTTACAAAGACATGCCCAGAACAGGTTCTTAGGTGATTTCATTAAGCAAACAGGAGGAGTTGTGGTTGCACCAGTTAGCCTTACCAGTCAGCATGGTTCCTTAAAGCCATAAGTACAATGTATGAGCATGTTTTCTTCTAATATGTAGGAATTCTCTAACTAGTATAGTAAGTACACAAACCAGTAAGTTATTACTATAAAATGTTGTGTAGTGGTATGTGCCATTCTTTTGTGTGACTGGCAGAGGCAGAATAGGATTGTTTACATCAACAATCTCTAGAAGATGGCTTCGGGAGATTTTCAGCTCTTTTGAAGCCTGGGGACTACTGCTCTAGTTGTCTATGCTGTCCAGGTCGGCTAAAGGTTAGATGGTGCATGACTGCTTCATGGACATAAAAGCACATTTTAAGAATTCATTTCAAATGCTCGTGTAACAGAGTTTAAATTGTACACACTATCTTATTGTCCTTGTTGCTGCATTTCAGTGTAATTGGAGGGATGTGGACTAGTTAGCTGTTTCTTTCACTTGTTAACAGTTTTGAATGGAAAGCATGTTAGATACAAAGAATAATTTAACTACCGATCCTCCCCGTCCCCGCATGCCACCCTACTGAGCATTGACCATTGATTTTTGCCAGATGATAACTGTCCAGGTGTACCAGGTGTGTATAAAGTAGTTTATGTAGTCTCATTTATGTCAGTGTAATCCTATGAGGAGCAATTAGTATGTTATACTTTAGTTAATGATATAGGTGTGAAGAAAGCAGATACATCAATGCTTGTGCAAGCTGGAAGACTGGAATTCAAATCTAAGTCTTTGTCCAATACTTTGCAGCCTGTGGTCACAATGATCATGTACGTGAAGGGCAACCTCTTCTTCACACAAGACCTATCAATTAAACGGCCAAAGAAGGTGAACTGTAGAAATGTCAGTTTTACATGGTGGTGGTGGCGGGGGTGGGGGGTGAGAGGGGACTTAGAAGAAATGAACCCTAGTCTGGGAGTGATGAAATGAACAGTGACTGGTGTGGAGGAGAGAGTTTACAAGGGACAGTGAGCTGCAAGGAATGCTCCACGCCCACAGGGTCTGAGGACCTGCGTTCTCATACACACTCATACTGGCAGCTCAAGGCTTCTGCTGTAGGAGGGGAACTGCTTTAGTTATGGGAACTTCACGTCCCCTTAATAGGAAGTTATCGTCTGTTTCTAGGCAGAAGACTGAGGGCAGAGAACTCTACCTGTGCCTCTTAGCTTAGTCTTCACCCAAATCATTCTTATGCTAAAGGAGCATATTTTGGGATGAGTTATGATTTCTTTCAACATCATTTACATTTGAGAACAATGAGACATTTTTTCTCAATATGTATTATATTTCAACTTTTGCATGTTGAAAGTAATGAACCTTGCGGAGATGAATGGTGAAGTTACTTTTAAACTTTTATATCACTTTGACCAAAACATTTGACAGGGAAAATTGATTTACTTTGGCTCCCAATCATGATGATTTTAGGTGTCCTTGGCCCGCCTAGGACTGTGAACAGGTCAGGCTGTGGTGCAAAGCAGCTATGATGAATGAAGCCTGTGGTCGGGCTGAAGGTGGGAAGACATCAGGGAGAAGCGAGGATCATAGAGTCAGGTGCATAGGCAACCTCATGTGACCTACAGCTCTTATATGTAGATAGTTGTGATGTGGGAGTGTCATATATCAATCTGTTGATTTCATTGGTTAATTAAAGAAACTGCTTGGCTGGCCTCATAGGTTGGAACATAGGTGGGAGGAACAAACAAAATAGGATGCTGGGCGGAAGAGGAAGTGAGGTCAGACTCTGCTCTGCTTCCTGAGAGAAGCCATGCTCAGCTCTCCCGGGTAGACCCAAGAGCTCTGCTCTCTGGAGCAGAGACACCACGATGGACTTTGGCTAGAATCTTCCCGGTAAGCGCACCTTGGGATGCTTACACACATCATTAGAAATGGGCTAGTCCAGGTGCGAGAATTAGCCTGTAAGGGCTAGAGTTCAGGCCAAGCAGTTCTTAAATGAATACAGTTTGTGTGTTGTTATTTCGGGCATGAGCTAGCCATGCGGGCGGCCGGGTGCTGGGGACGCAGCCCTGCCGCTCCTATTTCAACA
>NW_026067909.1:23445865-23497374 GCF_014885135.2 Alexandromys fortis | reverse complement strand
TGCTTTGTGGAAATGTCTGCTGGAAACTATGGGCCTGTAGGCCGAAGATGGATGCCCCAACGGTACAGAGGAACTTTGGGTGAATGTCCAGGCAGCGAGATGTCTCTGTCATTTCTAGAGCTTTGGATGTTAAGTTAAAGCCTTCTTTTTTTTGTTTAAACAGAAAAAGGGGAAGTGATGTGGGAGTGTCATATATCAATCTGTTGATTTCATTGGTTAATTAAAGAAACTGCTTGGCTGGCCTCATAGGTTGGAACATAGGTGGGAGGAACAAACAAAATAGGATGCTGGGCGGAAGAGGAAGTGAGGTCAGACTCTGCTCTGCTTCCTGAGAGAAGCCATGCTCAGCTCTCCCGGGTAGACCCAAGAGCTCTGCTCTCTGGAGCAGAGACACCACGATGGACTTTGGCTAAAATCTTCCCGGTAAGCGCACCTTGGGATGCTTACACACATCATTAAAAATGGGCTAGTCCAGGTGCGAGAATTAGCCTGTAAGGGCTAGAGTTCAGGCCAAGCAGTTCTTAAATAAATACAGTTTGTGTGTTGTTATTTCGGGCATGAGCTAGCCATGCGGGCGGCCGGGTGCTGGGGACGCAGCCCTGCCGCTCCTATTTCAACAGTTGTAAGTTCTTAACCCTTAAAAAGAATTTTTCCCAGTCTCACTCTAGGCCTAGGGCAGCCTCACATTCATATAATCCTTTTGATACAGCCTCCCAAGTGCTGGGATTGCAAGTATGAGCTACTATGCCTGGCTCTTAGCTTTTTAAAATTTGAAAACACGACAGCCATCTAATTAGTTATATATTTGCTAATAAAATAGTAGTAACTGGGGCTGGAGGGGTGGCTCAGGGATAAGGAACACAGGCTGCTTTTCCAGAGGTACCCAGGTTCGATTCCCAGGAGTCACATGGTAGCTTACAACCATCTGCAGCTCTAGTTCCAGGAGATCTGATGACCATTTCTTGCTTCTGCAGGCACCAGGCAAAAATGTATACAGACATTTGCAAACAAAATATCCACACACATGAAACTATTTAAAAAATGATAGTAATAACATCTTGAAATTTTATATTTTTGCATATATGTGGTGTACATGTATATAATATGCATGTTTTCATGTATGTGCGTACTTGCATGCAGGCACACGTGGCAACCAGAGGTTGATGTCAGATGTCTTCCTGCATTTCTCTCCACCTTATATATTGAGACAGGCCTCTCATTTGAACCCAGAGTTTAAGCATTTGGCTAATACAGCTAACTGACTTGCTCTAGAGATCCCTGTCTATACTTTCCTAGAGCTGGGATTACAGGCAGGCCACCATGCCTGCCTTGCTTTTATGAGCGAATTGGGGATCTAAAATCTAGTCCATATGCAGTAGTAAGTGCATTACCCACTGAGCCTCACCTTTCAAAGTCTCCATCTTTTATGTATGTATATATGAATTATTTATTTATTCAGTTTTTCAAGACAGTTTCTCTGTGTCGTCCTGGCTGACGTGGAACTTGCTCTATAGATCCTCCTGCTTCTGCCATCTGCGTGCTGGGATTAAAGCAGTGTTCTACCCCAATACCCTTCCCTAGCTAAAACCTCTAACTTTGAAATGAAAACTTTTGGGGCTATAGAGATGACTCAGTGGTTAAGAACACTTTTGCAGAGGATCAGAGTTCAGTCTCCAGAAGCCATTTCCAGCAATTCAGAACCACCCATAGCTGCGGCTCTGGGTGATGGGTGTTCTTTTCTGGACTGTCAACAGCATTTGCATGTATATGTAATTATATACATGCATATAATTAAAAATAAATCTTTAAAATAGTTTTCTCCCTTCATATTAATAAATGTAAAACCACATTATAACCTTTGTTCTTCAAAGAATGGAAGAAATTTGAAGTATTTTAGATAGAGGTGCTTATTCATTCTTGGAACTTTAGAAATATAGAATCTTTAAAATTGTGTATATTAGATATATAAGTGCTATTTTTGTATTCTTTTCTTAATTTATTAATGTCTATTCAAAGTACTTGTAATGATTTGCATCTATGTAAGAGTTGCAGTTTGTTTTTTCACTTTGCTTTCAGATCTTTTGTAGTTTTGCACATCAGGGACTGCTCTGTGGTCTAACTTTTTATTTCTGTAGATTCCAAGCAGCTGTAGTCTAAATGAAATAGTTAAAGAAGAGACTATTGCTCAGATATTTCCTTAGATAATGGTTTTTGGCCTCTTTTCACGTTTCAGCCAGAAACAGTTGCCCTTTCAGTAAGCTGTTGTACATATGGGCAAAAACCCTAAAATCTATGTGTGCACACATACACACACTTGAGTTTCTTGTATGTTTATATAAATAAGTACACAGATAAAATCTCTTAAAGGCATGTGAATTAAATTCTGGATTTTTTGTTTGTTTGAGAGATGGGCTTTCTAGTATCCTATGTTTCTTGTATTCAAATTCAGTACATATAAAGCTGAGGATATCCTTGACATTTTCTGATGCTCCCATCTTCATCCCGCTGGTATTGCTATTACAGGTGTGTATTACTGTGTCTGGTAAACAAGAGCCTTCTGAGCCCTGGACTTAGCACTCAACTAGCACTCAACTGAGCTACATTCTCAGCCTCATGAATTTCAAGTTCTTGATGCTACTTTTATTTCTTGTTTTCTTTTTTTAAGATTAGGAAATTCATTGATAGAAACAGATGTAAGAATAGGTGGCCTTTTCTGCCAAACTTTACAATCATGCTTGTGTCCAAAGACAGTAGTAGATATTTGTGTGTTTTAAAGGTAGAGGTGTGGAATCTTAATTTTTTTGAGGGGTGGAGGTTGAGACAGAGTTTCTCTGTGTAACAGCTCTACCTGTCCTGGAACTCACTCTGTAGGCCAGGCTGGTCTCAAACACACAGATCCACCTGTCTCTGCCTCCTGAGTGATGGGATTAAAGGCACGTGCCACCACTTCCCGGTAAGGTGAGGAATCTTAAACTGACCTTGTGATGAACTGATCTTTGGATTTGGTTTTTTTGTTTTGTTTTGTTTTTCTATAAGAAACTTGTGCCATTAACTGATTATGAGGTTGGTGTTTTGTTTCATTTTCCTGCAGGAAACTTTTTGCTTTAATGCCTTAGCTCACCTGCATGTAAAATCAGTGCTGGATCAGGTAGTCTTCGTTTTTCTCTTAGTGTCCTTGAATGTATTGAATATATTATGGCAAGAGGGGTGTGTGTGTTGCTGGATGGTGACCTCTAGCACCTACGGCAAGCTTTCTACCAGTGAGTGAAGGCCACAGCTGTGGTGGTGTTTTGTGAGTGTAGCAGGGGGTAGCGCTCACTTTGTGGTTTCTTCTCTAGTCCTCATTATGCTTGTTTTATTTTTAAATTAGATCGTCTCATAAAGGACAACCTTGAAGTTCTTTCTATGTCTTTTAATCCTGTGAAAACTGCCTTTTAGTAGCTTGTTTGCAATCTACACTCAAAAGATAGATTTTAGTAATCTCAACCAAACCATCCATAGGAAATGGAGAAGGATGAGTGGAGAGAGAGAAAGAGAGAGAGAGGAGGGGAGGGCAGGTAAGCAGACAGTGGGTGAATAACTGATTTTTGCTATGTAGCCCAGGCTGCCCTCACATTCCTAATCCTCCTGCTTTAGCCACTCAAGTGTCAGGATTTCAGGGACGCACCACTACAACTGGTAGAAAGGTACCTTTGGATGGTTTGGGTGCTGTCTTCAGCATGGAAGCAGACTTATCTCTAAAGAATCGTAGATATCTGATCAAAATAACAGTAAAACCCAAAATACTGCTGTCTATCTGTAGTTCTAAATCCAGTGTGTACCAATAGTACTCAAATAGCTCTAGTCTCTTGCTAAGAGGAGGGTGGTTGGTCATGAGCTGACACCTCAGTGTTAACCCTGCACAGATCAACTAGCCATTGGTTATTTATTTGTTTTATTTATTTATGCTTTTGTAAACTTCATTAGACATAATTGGACAAATATGGACATAGTCATTACAGTTTTCTAAGAAAGATAGCAGAAACCTTAGTCTAAGTCCTTGACATTCTAACTTTATACCATGTAGCTGTATTATTTTCATAAAGGGTTTATTAATGCCTTTTTATTTTTTGTTGTTGTTGTTAAGATATTAGTGAGTAGTTTCACAACCAAGAATGTAGACCCCAAAACCTTAGCTAACTTTTGCACAATCCTTAATGATGAAGTATAAGAACAACAACCAAATAAAGACGCTCCAAAGAGAGAAAACAAGTGAACATTAACATTGACTCTTTCCCTTGAGATCTCCTTAAGTGTCACCGAATACTTAAGATGCCCACAACAGAACTAGTACAGTGAAAACTGTCCTCATTGCTCGGTTTAAAATTAAGATGTAGCCAGGTGGGTATAGTGTCACGTGCTACAGTCCCAGACCTCGGAGGTGGAGGCCAGCCTGGGCCGCATGAGACCCTGACTGGAAGTTACAGCTCAGTAACTGGACACTGTTCCAGTGTCCTCGCTCCTCAACCTGAGTATCATTCCACACACTGGTGTGCTAACAGAAGACTCCAACATACGGCTTTCATTTGGTCTTATGTTCAGAAAACCTCTCATCTCATTCACTAAAACTATACCCAATGAATACACCAGCTCTAAACTATAGAGTGTTTTCATATTATTTGTGTTATGTCTCACTGTAGTTATTATGAATATGCCTGTCTCTTCCACTGTGAAGTTTTATATATTAGCAATCAATAAGTTTTGTGGATTTTCTTACGGGGATATCAATCATTCTGTCTTACCTTATGATCATTAACTGTCCTCTATTTAAGTACTTATAAGCATGAGCTACTTATGGTGTGTGGGGCTCTCAAGAACCCGGCTGTTTGTTAGTCGTGGGAAGAGCTAGTTATATTGTGTGCTTGTCAGTTTTCTTTCACATTCATTTTTTTGTAATTTCGTGCACATGCTTTAAATTATCAAAGTAATGGTTCTTTTTGTATTCTCTTCTAGATATTGCTATATGGAGACTTGCCAAAAAATAAAGAAAATGTAATATATTTAGCAAATCATCAAAGCACAGGTATGTATTTCATTTGCATGAAATTTGGGTTTTTCTACAAATGGTAAATGAGCATTAAAATATACATACATATGTTTTAGAGACCAAATCATGTAACCCAGAATGGCTTGGGATATACCTGCCTTCACCTCCCGAGCATAGGAGTTACAGGTCTTTCGTATACCTGGCTTAGGTGGTGCTGGGGATTAATTATGTGTGTGTCTCTCTGTGGGTTAGACCATGTGAGTGCACTTGCGTGTGGATGCCAGAAGAGAGCATCAGATCTGCCCCACAACTTTAGTTATAGGTGATTATTAGCTGCCTGTGTGGGTATGGGAAACTAAACTGTAAGACAAATATGTACTCTCAGCCCTGACTTCAGCCTTAAAAATATTAATCTTTTATATTTAAACAAAGTGAGTTTTGGGTTTTTTTTTGTTGTTGTTGTTGTTAACATATGAATTTTCTGTAGATATTGTGTCTGGCTGTGAAATTTTATTTTACTTTTTTTGGTAAAGTCAATAATGTGAAAGGTACGGATTTTTTCTAGGCTTCTCTTTTGCATAGAATAGGTCATTTCTTCTCCCCATTTCCTTTAGTTTTCTGCTTGTAAGTTGTATTTCTAGACATGGAATTGGTGGATCCAAGTGTATAAATGTTGCCCAGGCTGACCTCAAACTCACAATTCTCCTCCTTAGTCTCTGAAGTAATGGATTGCAGTTGTATGCCACTACTGTTTGTATTTTATATTTTTGATTATTAAGTCGCTTATTGGTGTGCTGGTGTGTGACCACTCATTTCCTGGACGCAGTGCTGTGCTATAATTAGCTCGCACATCTGCAGTTCCTGTTGCCTCTTCAGTCCTGGTGGTTTAATTTCCATCGGAGAAGACAAAGACTAGTTTCCAGAATAGAACTTTATTTACTTTCAGTCAGGTCAGATATTTAAAAGTGTGTATTTTTAAGTAATTATCAATAAATTGTGATATACATTGAGTCCTGCAGTCCTTTCATGAAGTTCCTCAACATGGGGCATTTGATAGGTGCAGAGGGTCCAGTGATTGGCTGGAGTGTGCTGTATAGCTCCAATAATTCCCTTCCTCCAAATCCCACTTCATGAATGTTCCAAAACCATGGCTGCTTTGGATACACACCTTCTGTGTTTCCTTTTTATTGCCTTGAGAAGTACAGTACCTAGAAGCCTAAAGCTAAAACCACAAGCAATGCTAATATTCTGAATGGAAAGTCACTTGTGCCTATGGCCTTATTTCCCGCCCATCAACCATCTTGTCAGGATTTTGTTGCTTCTATACTCCTTGTGCCATAAACAGTGCAGAGATAAAGGAATTGAAATGAGTTTTTCTTTGTTTGGCACATTGGTAATTTTATTCAGATTGATTGGACAGTGGCTGAAGCTCCAAAGCTTGTAGGGACTTTGATATCAAATATATTATCTTGGATCATGTTTATGAGAATGGCTCAGACTCTGCATTTGACTTTGAGCAAAACCAAAGACAGCTCAGGATGACTGTCTGCTTCTAATTGGCCTGTTCAGACATGCTGACCTTTTTCATCACAGTCTGGCCTCTTTTTGTGGAGGGGAGATTCTACCGGGCTCAGATATTCAAATGTCACGAGAACAGGGCATGGGCCATGACAACATCCAGTGTTCCACCTCGCCTTTTCTGTTAGTCAGAGGTTGCTCCCATGCAGGTTTCTTTCAGCTTCTTTCTTCTGAATAACCTTTCCCTAATGGAACGTCAGTCTTACCAGAGACATGTGAAACCACAAGGTCCAGCACTCCTGGGGGCCGTGCAGTAACAGGTGTGCTAAGGAGGGAGCTGCAGCTACCATCTCACTGTTGTCCATGGAACTTCAATGGGTATTCCTTTAGAGCAGACCTCAGGAAAAGCATTGTAAGTGAGCAGCAGATAAAAGTCCTACTTGGTGTTTGGAATTTGAAGGTAACCCGGGAAGCAAGAGATCCAAGCCTGGCCATACTGACTAAGCTAGTTCCTTTCTTAGTCTAGAGGAACATTTCCCCCACCCCACCTCCAAGAGACTGCTCTACGACTGATGCCTGATAACAGCCAACATTTGGGGGTTGAGAATGTTGTGGTCTGAGGCTCTGAATCAACCAAGCAGACACAAGAGGTTACTGCAAGGCAAGCTTTAATATAGGGCAGCACAAAAGAAGTGGGGAAGGAGAGGGTCTGATCAGTTGAGGCTGAAGATTGGGGAGCTGAACTGCTATGCTGAATGTCAGCTGAAGCAAGTATTTAAACACAGCAGTCACAAACTTTTGTTGCCAAGTTACAGCTGCAATTTTCACCAATCCGGATTTAGAGATTAGGGACTCCTTGAAGTTTCATCATTGTCAATTGTCAGACAATGCAAGCTTTTCAGTCCAACCAGTCAGGTTCATTTGTTCCTTCTGTTGTTAAGAACAGCCATAATGTTTTTAGAGAACCAAAGATACATAATGACTGTTTCTATGGATTAGGAATGAGGTGGGTCAGCTATTGAAAGGTTCCCAGTTCCCCTAGGCCTTGGGAACCTGAACTTTGTTTCACCCTTCAGGTAAAATGGAGTCTGAAGTCAGAATGGCAGTACCAAGGACAAGGTGATTTTTTTTTCTTCTTTCTAACAAGAACACCCCCCTCCCCAACAGGGTTTCTCTGTAGCTCTGACTGACCTGGAACTCATTCTACACACCAAGGTGGCCTCGAACTCACAGAGATCCACCTGTCTCTGCCTCCAGAGGGGTAGGATTAAAGGCTTGTGCCACCACCGCCCAGCAAATACTCTTTTTTTTTTTTTTTTTTTTTTTTGGTCAACTTGAAGATAGTGCCAGAGCGCTTTGCATGTTAGGCAAGAACTCTGCTGAGTCACACATACAGGTACCACAAACTAAGAAGGCTACATTTTGAGCACCCTTAAAAAGCCCACAATTTGGGAACATACCAGTGGGATGACTTTGAATTGCATTAGAATTGCATGTTAGTCTGTGTATAATGGAGAAAGGTGTAGAGTCTGCTCTGAGAAAACTGCACCTGTAAGAATTTGCATGTAATTCTAGGTTTGCAGAGGCTTTGAGAGCTCAGCCACCCAGTGTGGGTTGGTGTCTTTAGGAAAAGAGAACCTAAGAATGTTGGTCCAGCCATGCGCACGCTCACCTAGCACTTGCTGGCCTGATGCTCATGTAGAGTTGGCATTTCCATTTGTCTCTCAGCTACTGTCTCTACATCCTTACTTATGGAAACTTTTGATCCTCCCCCTCCCTCTTGTCTGCTTTTGACATTATTTACCTTTTAAACTTCATTTTGCTCATTTAGTTTAGATGGCAGTTTCTTGACTAATACTGTGGTTGAGTGGATGGTCATAAACACCTGTGGGTTTGTTTGGGAGACCCTGTGTTTGTGTGCTCCTGCTGTAGACTGTGCCAGCGGGCAGAGTACTTGGGTTCTCTGAGCCTGTGGATTAGGTGTGAGTGATACCTACTGACTGGCTCTACGGGAGTGTACAAATAGTTACATTTATAATTCCAGTAGAGTGCCTGGCACATGGGTGGCATTTAGCAGTAGTGTGGATGGTGATGGGTATAACACAGTGCTGGATTATGGGCATAAGCTCTTATATGCCATATTTTGTATGTAACCCTAAGAATTAGAAATGAATGAGACACAACTATACAGATGAGGAGAATAAGATTTATTTATTTTTTTGTTCTCTCTTCAAGAACATGCTTCTTAAGGGAAGCATGATTCTACTTATCTAGATTACTACTGAAGAATCCTAACTTAACCAAATTAAATTATTCTTGCTAGGGCATAAAATGTAAATATGTGAATGTAATTCCCTTCTATGTTTTAATCCAGTGTTATCTCTGAAGCCTCAGTGTGAATAGATGTCATGAGCCATTTCCCCCCTAAAAATCATTACAGGAACCATCACCCTGGGGAGTCTGCAGGGAAACCCACACCCATAATTATGTTCTATTGACAGAACCTGCCCCACACCCAATTAACTGTTATCTGTTAGCAGAACGCGCCTCACATTCCAGCTATCCAGGGAACCAGGTGTGGCAACTCGTGACTTCTTGGCTTACCTGTCCGAACGTAACCTGGCCTACGTGTTGTGACCTGGAACACGCAGCAAGAATCTCGTTTCCCCCCCCCCCCCCCCCCCCCCCGCCCTCATTCAGGGGCTATATAAACAGCAACCACGATCCTAATAAACGGGGCTTTGGCAAATCTGCTTGGCCTCATTCTTCTGTCCTAGCTCATTCCCTTCCAGGTAGAGCCCCTTCGAAACCCTGGAATAACTGATTGCAGGGTGGGTTACAAACCCCTAGACTGAGTAACCCACCCAACGCAATCGACAGTGGTGCCCAAACAGGGACTGGTGAATCTATGCTGTATCATCTGACTATCTATCTATGTTACATTTTTATTTGGCACCAGGTCTTACTATACAGCCCCAGCTGACCTGAAGCTTGCCTTGTAGACCAGGCTGGTCTTGAACTCACAGAGATTTGCCTGCCTCAGCCTCCCCAGCTCTGAGATTAAAGGAATTGCCACCATGCCCAGCTTGTAAATTATTTAAGTGTTTTTACTAAAGTTTTCAAATTTAAAGTCATGGTTTAGGGCAATTTATCTTGTACACATGACTTATTTTGAAATATTTATATAGTCTCTTAATAGTTCTTAGAAGGTGAACCAGAGTCCACAATATAACTGCTTATTTAAATATAAAAATGGGTTTATTATTCCCTAAGCTATAAAAAAACAAAATATCAGGAGAAGATGTCAAATTTGGCTTTTAGCTGTTTATCTCATTTAAATCCAGAATATACCACTATACCTGGGCAAGGAAACACCATTGATTAGTGTTTCTCAACCTGTGGGTTGTGACCCATTTGGGGTTGCATATCAGGTATTTACATTATGAATCATAGCAGTAGCAAAATTATAGTCGTAACATAGCAATGAAATAATTGTATGGTTGGGGTCACCGCAGCATGAGGAACCATGTTGAAGGGTCACAGCATAGGCCCGTTGAGAACCGCTGCCATAGAGCCTTCACAGAATAAGTTCTCAGTGCTTATGAAGACAATACATTAAGTATTCTTCTCACAGGCTTGGTTATATTTCCAAGATATAACTAGAAATAACTTTTATAATCCCTAACTTAAAAATATTTAATTAAGACTTTTCTTGAAAGTTGATTATTCATTTAAAGGGATAAAATCTTAGGATATTCCATTTGTATTTGCATTAGGAAAGGATTTTAAATGATCAAGAATTATACCAGGTTGTAGAAAAGTGCCCCATCTTGATAAGATTTTAAATTTCATGCTTTATAATATTTCCTATAGTTTGCCACCCCCCCCCCACACTTTCTTTCATGTTGTGATAGAGCCCAGAGCCACACACAGGATTAGCACTTACTCCATTGCTACGTCTCCAGGCCTTTTTATTTCTTATTTTGAAGCATAGTCTCACTAAGTTATCTTGGTGGGCCTTGAGTTCACGATCCTTCTGCTTCAGTCTTCCAAAGAGGTAGGACTGCAGACCTGCACTGTTGGACTGACTGGAATCGTTTGTTGCTTTAAATGAAATATTGTCTCCTCTAATTGACTCCTTTTGGTCTCATTTTGATGGCCCCAATACACTTCATTTCAGATTCTCAGCAACATCCTTGTTGTATACCCTTAAATTCCTCTAAATCCCAGCAGACTTTTCCTTACCTATCACCTTGATGTTTCCATTCTCAAGGAGCTAGCCATTTAATGGTCCCAGCAGCCAGTTAGTCTTGTCTTAAATTTTTCCGCTTTTTAGGACACTTTCTTATTTCTCTTTATTTATTTCACCTGAGAAAGTTTTATGTGACCCCCAAGTATATAGTATAATATGGCCAACATTCACTAATAAATAGTAGAAAGATTTATTTTTAAATACATATAATTTTAGCATTTGTTAAAGATGAAAGGCAACCTGCATATTAATGATATGGGTGAATTGTATATAAGGAATTAGTTGACTTTGGCTGAGTATTTGATACTATAGGATGTAGACCATTCCAGTGTTTTTCAGAATTCATCAGGATTGATTTTGTAGTTGTTATTGCTAAGAATGTTTCCATAAATACACACAGTACAACATACACAATATGTTTAGTGCCATTGCAGAAATTGTTTGAAATTCCATTCTATTACTAGGCCAAAATTCGTTTAATGAAACTCGATTGTTTAAAAACAAACAAGTTTTTAAAATCAAACATTCAAATGCAGTATAATTGAAACATATACTGGTTTGGTACTTACAGTCTGAGGAATGGTAGTGGTGAAATATTAAATAATTTCTGTAATTAAGCCATTATATTTTTGTGTCAGCAGGAAACTGTATGCATGTGTCTGTCTGTTTGTCTGTCTCTCTGTTAAATGCACTACACTCAATATTCTACTGGTCTTGAATCTGAGTCATGTTTCTGGCACCATTGGTTGGCATTGCATGGTGTGACGGCATGCGTGGTAAGAATCACATGTGTCTCGTGTTCAGAATGAAAGCCGCAGTGGCATTGCACATTAAAGCGTCGGGAGAGATGCCTGAGATACCTGGTTCATTGTGCATTTGATTTTGAATTAATTTTTGGTCATTGTTAAAAAAAAAAACAACAAACCTTTTATTCCCAAAGTTTTTTCAACCCCTACAATCAGTTATATGAACCCTTATGGGTATGCAACCCACAGTTTCAAAAGCTGAGAATAAGGAGTGCATATCTACCCAGCACTGCTGTAAGTCACGTGAGATCCTCGTTACAATTGCACACTGCATCTAGGAAGCCACTAGTGAAGATGCAGTGTGGAAGCCTCCTGTCAGACCTTGTGTTGTAGAATATTTAGCTGCACTTGTTTCATTTGCCATTTTTGTTTATAATTTCCCATTCTTCGTTAAAGAGAAACATTTCTGATTTTTAGCCTTAATTAAAAGTGACTTTATTCTTTGCATATTCTGTTGTTGGATTATTTAATATTTTGAATGTTTTTAAACATTTGTTTTTTATTTTTATGTGGATGTGTGAGTCCCTGCATATATGTGTATGCACCATATATATGCCTGGTACACTTGGAACTCAGAGGAGGGCGTCACATCCCCTGGAACTGGAGTTAGAGGCAGAGCCACTGTATGGGTACCAGACCTGTGTCCTCTGCAAGAGTAGCAGTGTCCTTACACTGAGCAAAATTTCACCAGTCATATGTAAAAATAGCTTTTGTGTTTTATTCCTGAAATAAAAGGCCTTCTAAGAAATAGGAAAAGATAACTTCTCTTTGACTTAAGGTTTATTTATGTATTTTTAATGTGTCTGGAGTTGGCTTTGTTTTAAGCATTTTAATCGTATTTTCTTTTTAAAAATTAAAAACAAAAAACTATTTTAAGACAGGTCTTACTGTGTTGCCCTACTTGGCCTGAACTTGCTGTGTAGACAGACTGGCTTTGAGCTTGTATCCTTCTGCCTCTGACTCCAGTCATGTTTTCAACAGTGCTATGAGGAAGAGTTTTTGTTTCTGCGAGGGGAAGGCTGGAGCGGACTTTGGCTAGTACTGACTGGGTTCTGTCTTACAGTTGACTGGATTATTGCAGACATGCTGGCTGCCCGACAGAATGCCCTTGGACATGTGCGCTATGTGCTGAAAGACAGGTTAAAATGGATTCCATTGTATGGGTTTTACTTTGCTCAGGTAACCTTTGTCTTTGCCCTTTTATTTCAAATTAAACACAATTTAGTGAAAATATATCTGATTTTCTTTGTTTTATGTATGGTACTAGTGAATGGACGTGGGGCCTCGTGCATACTAGGCAAATAGCCTTCTACTGAGTTACAGCCTCAATACAGATGTTTTTAAAATGATTTTTAATGGCTTGTTTTAAATTTAAGTATTTTTATTTAGAATTTTGTGTGCACGCACGTGCATGCTTGCGTGCATATATTGATGCATGTGGAGGTAAGGACGATTTTTGGCATAACTGTCCGTGCTCAGTCACTCTTTGTTTGAGACAGTCTCCTAGACAGACCTTTGCTGTGTCGGCCAGGCTAGCCAGCCAGTTAGCCCCAACTACCTGTCTGCCGCCTTGCCATTACCGAGATTAAAGGTGTGGACTGCGGTGCCCAGACTAGTGCTTTCCCAACTAAGCTGTCTCTGCAGCGCTCATTCTGAATGGGGACTCTACATGTCTGCTTTTCTAGATAGTCAAATGAAATAGCAGAAAGACAGATACCTAGACACCAAATAGGAAATTAACAGGCATAGAATTTGACAATCAGTTATGTTAATAAATTGATTCAAGGGGCTGGAGAGATGGCTCAGCAGTCAAAGGCACTGACTGCTCTTCCAGAGAACATGAGTTCAATTCCCATCACCCACATAGCAGCTTACAGCTGTCTGTGACTCCAGTTCCAGAGGATCTGACACACACACACAGGCATACACGAAGGCAAAAGCACTAACGCATATAAAACAAAAATAAATTATTTTTAAAAAGCTTAAAAATTGATTCAAATGTAGTTAGTGATCTTTAGGAAATAAAACCAGAAACTGAGCTCAGTAAATGAATGTGTTTCTCACAGTTAAGAAGGTTGACGTCTCCTCAAGATCAGGGTGTGTGTAGTGCTCCTTTCTCCCAAGACCCACGTTTTTGACTTGCAGACTTGCCTTCTCCCTGTGTTCTGAGCTGGCCTTCTCTCCACATACGCACATTCTAGCAGGGCCTTAGCTAGTGTATTTCACTTAACTGTAATTATTTTCTTAAGGACCTTATGTCCATATACAGTTGCTGTGAAAGTTTGGGCTTCAATATAAGATTTTGGGGGAACAAAATGTAGTCTGTAATGTCACATGAATCTCTGTAGCTGAGTCCATATTTTAATTCCCTAAAGGTTGTAAGTGTAGACTTTTCTTAAAATTATTTTTAATGCCCTTCTACCTTGGCCAGTAACCAGCTTGCTTGCTTCCTTCCTTCCTTTCTTCATTCCTCTCTCTCTTTCTCTCCTTCCTTCCTTCCTTCCTTCCTTCCTTCCTTCCTTCCTTCCTTCCTTCCTCTGTCTTTCTTTTACTTCCTTCCTTCTCTCTCTTTCTCCGTTCTTCTGTCCTTCCGTCCTTCTTTCCTTCCTTTCAATTTATTCTGTGTGGCTGACTGTCTTCTATATATATATTTCTGGTGCTTTGTCCATATTTTAATTTCCAAAGATTGTCTCTCTTTCTCCGTTCTTCTGTCCTTCCGTCCTTCTTTCCTTCCTTTCAATTTATTCTGTGTGGCTGACTGTCTTCTATATATATATTTCTGGTGCTTTGTCCATATTTTAATTTCCAAAGATTGTAAGCATAGATATTAAAAAAATGTATGCTCTTTCCTCCTGGCCAGTGGCCTCTTTTATTTATTTATTATTTTTAATTTACTTTATGTGGTTGGGTGTCTTGTATATATGTATTCTTTGTGATCATGGAGGTCAGAAGAAGATGCTAGATCCTCTGCAACTGGGTCAGAGATAGTTGTAACCATATGGTGCTGGGAACTGAATCCAGGTCCTCTGAAGGAGCAGCAAGTGCTCTTATCCATTGAGCCATCTTTCTAGTCCTGGGAGTGTGGACATTTTAAAGGTACTTTTAATTAACTTTGTTTGAAATCAGTGAGTTAAGATCCATCACAAAAAGTTGTTGAATTAAATCTTTTAAAGAAAGAAAATTTTAACTCCTGACAAAATTAATTGTGTATTTTTTCAGCACAGTGCAACACACAGTCTTATTCAGGTTCTGTAGAAATAGAATTTTCTGTAATCGGAGACTGTTCTATGGTTTCCTGGCCACCCAGACCTGAATAATCACACAAAAACTTCATTAATTGCAGCACTGTTTGGCCAACAACTTAGCCATATTTTTAGCTAGCTCTTATATCTTAAATGAACCCATTTCTTTTAATCTGTGTATCACCACGAGGCTGTGGCTTACCAGAAAGGTTCTGACGTCTTTTGCTTCAGCAGCTACATGGCATCTCCCTGACTCTACCTTCTTTCTCTCTGCATTCAGTTTAGTTTTTCCTCCTAGCTCTATTCTGCCCTGCAGTAGGTCAAAGCAGCTTCTTTATTAACCAATGGTAATAAAACATATTCACAAATACAGAGGGGACTCCCACATCAATTTTTGTGGAATTGTATAGATGGTGATACTTAAATATTAACTGTAGCTTGAGTTCTGAAATGTAGGTTTATTCCTTACTCGTTTGGAGTAAAGTTGCCTTTTTGATGACTATGACAATTAGTTATTTAAAGAGTAATTGCTTCTTTTCTTTTTCTTTTTTATGTACCAGCATGGAGGAATTTATGTAAAACGAAGTGCCAAATTTAATGAGAAAGAAATGAGAAACATGCTTCAGAGCTACGTGAATGCAGGAACACCAGTAAGCGTGCCCGTTTCCATTCCTCAACTCAGTTTGCAATTTAAGAAGTTAAAATCTCAGTCATTTAAAAACAATATTACCACATGTGGAATAACTCATTCAGAGTTTTGTTGAGATAAACTGTCCTCTTAGCTGTCAGGAAAGATTGCTACTAATGATTTTAAGCTTTTTTCCTAGTGTTTTGGGCTTTCTTTCTTTCTTTCTTTCTTTCTTTCTTTCTTTCTTTCTTTCTTTTTTTTTAATAGCCTTGACAGTCTTGGAACTTGCTCTGTAGACCAGGCTGAGCTCGAACTCAGAGCTCTGCCTGTGTCTGACTCTCAAGTGCTGGGATTAAAGGCATGTGCCACCATTATTTTTAATAAAGAGGGGAAGAAAAATATTATGAATATAGAGGAGGTACAAAAAGAGAATCATGATTTTCTATTGGAATGGTTGGTCTTATTTTTTTTTTAGTGGCTTTCTTTTTGCTTTGTTTTTTTTTTTTATCTTATACTTTTTTAATTAATTTTTATTGAGCTCTTTATTTTTCTCTGCTCCTTGCCTCTTCTCTCCCATTCAACCCTCTCCCATGGTCCTCATGCTCCCAATTTACTCAGGAGATCTTGTCTTTTTCTACTTCCCATGTAGATTAGATCCACATATGTCTCTCTTCGTGTCCTCATTGTTGTCTAGGTTCTCTGGAATTGTGATTTGTAGGCTAGTTTTCTTTGGTTTATGTTTAAAAACCACTTATGAGTGAGTATATATTGTCATTGTCTTTCTGGGTCTGTGTTACCTCACTCAAAATGATATTTTCTAGCTCTATCCATTTGCCTGCAAATTTCAAGATGTCATTTTTTTATGCTATGTAGTAAGTATAAATGTACTACATTTACCTTATCCATTCTTCTGTCGAGGGGCATTTAGGTTGTTTCCAGGTTCTGGCTATGACAAACAATGCTGCTCTGAACATAGTTGGGCACATGTCCTTGTGGCACAATTGAGCATCCTTTGGATATATACCCAAAAGTGGTATTGCTGGGTCTTGAGGAAGGTTGTTTCCTAATTTTCTGGGAAATTGGGTTGGCCTTATTTATATAGTATAACAGGCAAACTTAGAAAAAGATTGTTGAAATAAGATTTGAAACTAGCCCAACCTTGGCCACTGCACTAGGAACACTTATTTTGCCTGCTTCTCTTTAAATTTATTCTTCTCTCATACAACATATCCCTAACTGCAGTTCGCCTCCCTCAACTCCTCCCAGTTACCCCCCACCATACACACACTCCTCCCCATTCCCCCAATCCATTCCTTTTCTGTTTCTTTTTCAAAAAGACCAGGCCTCTCAGGGATACCAGCTGAACATAGCAAAACAAGATACAATAAAACCAGGCACAGACTCTCGTATCAAGGCTGGGTGAAGCTAGTAGGAAGAAAAGGGTCCTAAGAGCAGACAGAAGAATGAGAGACACCCCCATCTCCACTGTTAGAAGTCCCAGAAAAACACCAAGCCATCAACCATAACATATGTAGAGGACCTAGTGCAGACCCATGCAGGCTCTGTCTCACTTAATGCATACTACCATAAGCTAGGAAGTCCCAACATGTGTGTTTACCCAACTTTTGGACAGACCCAGTTGGCCTCATTCCTAGCTGGGTAACCTGGACTCCTTCTCAAAACCATTCCATCCATCAAGACTGAGTTCCTTTTCCAAACACACACCAGATTCTGCCCATCTGAGGACTCTTTTCCCATAATTTGTAGGACTGACTGCCTCTCAGCAGGGAGGGCCATTAGACCCATACCTGAATCTCCTTCCACCCTCACCAACGTCTTGGGGACATGCTCACATGCCTCTGTGGGTCAGTTTCATTTATAGTAGGGAATGTAATTTGCCTTGCTAACTCTTAACATACTTATGAAGAGCCCTTGCTTGCCCTCATATTTAACTGGGGAAGATAATCTACTCACCAACTCCACTCTATGCAACCCAGACAACTCTACCCGGTTCATTTGTTCTTCTAAATCAACAGTTCTAGCCTGAGTGCTAGACTCTGTGCCCAAGCCTAGTCCCATCTGTCTTGTCCAGAATAACCCTAACCTTCAGGATTAGATGAGGATCCACATCCTGTTCACCAACCCAGTTCCCTTTGTCTGTCTGACTTTATCTCTTCTATGCCTTGCCCATTGTTCAGGCTCAATCCTCCTTCACATACTGTGGGCTTTCCCAGCTTCCTTCATCCATACCAAATACAGAAATAACAAAAGAGGTCCACATGCCCAGGTCACATCACATAAACAAAAACATGTGTGGTGGTTTGCAAGACAATCTCCCCTTGAGGCTCAGATACTTGAATACTTGGTTCTCATGTAGTCATGCTGATTGGATCAGTTTAGAAAGCATGATTTTTTCAGAGTCAGTATATAACTGGGAAAGGACTTTGAGATTTAAAAGCCCCACACTGTTCCCAGTTAAAACTCTGCTACCTGCTCAAAGTTGGAGATGCGAGTTCTCACTCTTCCTGATGCCGTATCTCCTGTCTGCTTCCACAATTCCCTATCATGTTGGACCCTTTTCCCCCTGGAATCCTAAACCTAAACAAACAACAACAAATTTGGCAGTAATGATGAATTGTAAAGAGTCTTCTCTGGTTGAGCAAAAACTAATGTATTTTGCATGGGCACTGTATTACTTTCACAGAAAGCAATGTAAAGGAAGAAGGGTGTCTTTTGATGTGTGGTTTGACAGTATAATGACTGAGAAGCATGGCGACATAGCTGTGGCAGCAAGAACATGAGGCTGCTTGCTCAGATCTCTGTAGATCTGGGGACAGGGCAGGGAGCAGGGTCAGGCTATAAATCTCAGGATTCACTGCACAGAGTTCTACTTCTTCCCGCGAGGCCCCATGTCTTGAAGGTTCCACAGGTTCCAGAACAGCACCTGCCGTCTGGAAACCAAATGTTGGCATTGCTGAGCCTGTGGTGGATACTTTACATCCTAACAGGCACATTTCATCCCTAGTTCATGGCTATCTTATAATACAAAATCCTTCTAGTCCAACTTCAGTAGCACCACTCTTTGTATTAATTTTCTGTATTACCCCCTCTCCTTAGTTAGTACCCTAGTTAAATTTCTAATAAGCAGCTTGAGAGAAGGCTTTATTTTGGCCCGTGCTTTGTTGGTATATTCCAACAAAGTACAGGGGTGGTACTCCGATAGAGCTAAGGCCACCAGAGGATGAGCCTGTCCTGGAGCTCACTCTGTAGACCAGGCTAACTCACAGAGATCCATCTGCTTCTGCCTCCCGAATGCTGGGATTAAAGGTGTGTGCTACCACTGCCTGATATAGTTATAGATTTTTAAAGATTTGCTTTACCATAAACGTAGAGCTATGTTTTATTGTAGTCTGTGTTGTGGTCAGCCTTACTTGAATCTCTGCATTTTGGTAACTTTGCTGAAAGTAAAGGTTTTTTGTAAATGAATACACATTTTCTCACCATGTGAAGATCTACTTCAACAGTCACAGTTTGAATTGTTACGTTAGTGGTTACAACAGTGGACTCACACAAACTAAAGTTTATTTATGCCCCACAGATGTATCTTGTGATTTTTCCAGAGGGAACGAGATATAATAGAACACAGACAAAAGTCCTTTCAGCCAGTCAGGCATTTGCTGCTCAACGGGGTAAGCAGAATTTTGACTATATTCAGAAAAGTAATTTTTAGGGATCTTTGTTTTCTTTAGGTTCTTCCTGGAGAATATGGGGTTTTTTTCTTTTTTAAGATTACTTATTTTGTATTTATTTATTATACAGTGTTCTGCCTGTATGTCAGAAGGGGGCGCCAGATCTCATTATAGATGGTTGTGAGCCACCATGTGTGGTTGCTGGAGATTGAACTCAGGACCTCTGAAAGAGCTATCATTGCTCCTAACCTCTGAGGCATCTCTCCAGCCCGTGAGAATATGTGTTTCTTATAAGAACTGAATGAGAGAGTGTCTGAACTTTTACAGAGTTAAGTAGATTCTTAGTAATTTGTGTCACAGAGGTTAGATTCACATGCTTGCTATGGCATATACTCCCACGCTGTGAACTGGAGATGAAAACAAGACAGAGTCAGTGCCAGAGCAAGTACTAGATAATCCACAAGGAGAGTTTGTTTATTCCTGTCTACTTTTTAGACAATTTTCTTTTTAAAATTATTTTTAAAATTAGTCCATAAAATACGGGTTCATTGTCACATTTTCATTCAAGTTCTTTGAGTATAGATCTAGGAGTTGGATAAATACACTTGGAAGAATCAGTTAGTTAATGACTTCAAATTTCAAGATAGTTTGTGCCAGCTACATTATGCTTCAGAATTGAGAAGCATTGGTTGGGATCACAGTTCTTTCTGCATGAAGACTAGAGGAGGATATGCTTTCTGACATCCCAGAAGGATGGGAATTTCCTTCTGGGCAGTCACAAAAGGCTAGGCTTTGTCTGATTTGTGGGCATTCTTTGCGTGGTTGTGATAATTAGACACTGGAGGACTGGGTGTTAATAGGTACAGACAGGCATGCATGCATTTCTTCTTATATGTTGCTATCACTTCTAACCTGCTTTTTGGGCTTCCAGTTCTAATCATCTAATAGAAATATTGGTTGAGCCAGAATTGGTAGTGCGTACCTATGAACCCAGTGTCTGGGATCTAAGGTCCGAGGCTTATTAATTTGAGGCCAGCCTGGGTCTGTCAAAAAATTAATAATCCTGGTTAAGGTAACACACAACCTGCAGGTCTGATGGGGTAAGTCTATAAAGTCCTGAGATCAGATGGCCTCTAGTGGCAAAGAAGGACTTAGCTGACAAGAAAGTTTCTCAACTTGGTTGACTTTTCAGACTTTGGTACAAGTGTGTGAATAAATTATACTCCTTCTGCCCTGGGGACTGAAGTCAGATATGTGGTTGTGGGAATCGTTTTCTTTCCCACACCACCCTGCATTTTAAAAATTCTTGTGTAGACCGTCCCACCATACTGCAACTGTTCTTCCTTATGCAGCCACTTTCCCTGGAGAGAGGCGGTAGACACTTACCTAGTCGCTGTTCAGATTTCACAGCGAGACCTCGTGTTTCCTGTGAAATTGTCAGTACATACTCGAGTCAAGCAGAGAAAACAGCAGAAGAGAGTGGAGGGAATGATGAATTCTACTCCTAGAAAAAGTTGAGTGATTGGCAAGATGTCGTTCCCCTTTGTGTATCTTTCCTTTCGGGGCTTACCAAAGAGAAGGGTCCAAGTGAGTCACAAGCTTCCCGAAGCCAGCCTTTCCCAGCCTCCATCAGGGTGTCTCATTCATGTAGATGTTTAATGAATATTTGTTCAGTGCAGTTTGACCCAGTAAAGATGGAAATGCAAGAGAGCATTCTAAGCCCGTAGCCAGCTCATAGATGTGACGTTAGGGCTTTAAACTTTTAATTCCTGTCTATTTGCTATAGTTGATAAGTAATTTAGATGTTGATCTTAATATATTTCTGATCATGACCACACTGAATCCTCCTGCTTTCTAGGCCTTCCAGTATTAAAACACGTGCTGACACCAAGGATAAAGGCAACTCATGTTGCTTTTGATTCTATGAAGAGTCATTTAGATGCAATTTACGATGTCACAGTGGTTTACGAAGGGAATGAGAAAGGGTCAGGAAAATACTCAAATACACCGTCCATGACTGGTAAGTCCATATTTCTGTGTATTAGAGTCTGGGCAGTACATGGTACAGGTAGGATATAAACTCTTTTCTCTCTTTCTTCCCTTTTCAGTTAGTCAGTGCCTTTCTGTGGAAGAATTTGGTGCTTGTATTTAGCTCTAGCCTCGAATTTGCAGTCCTCCTGATTCAGCCACCCTGTGTTAAGATTTTATAGCCCTCCAGCTGGCCTTCCTTTATTTTACTTACTGGTGGTTACTAATGCATAGCATTTGAAATTTCACTCAGCGTTCTAAATTTTATGTTTCTGATGAGTCTGTGGAGGTCTTTAACCTGGCTTCTTCCTGCCAGAGGTTCACATATGAGACTGGGAAAATCTACAAAGATATGAGGACAAGCTGCTCAGCTTGCAGTGTCAAGAGGCATAGCCATGGTCAGTGGTAGTCTTGAAACTCCTTCCTCCCCCCCCTTTTTTTTTTTTTGTTGTTGTTGTTTTTTTCAAGACAGGGTTTCTCTGTAGCTTTGGAGTCTGTTCTGGAACTCGCTCTGTAGACCAGGCTGACCTCGAATTCACAGAGATCCACCTGCTTCTGCCCTCCTGAGTGCTGGGGTAAAAGGCCTGCGCCACCATTGACCAGTCCGTCTTGAAACTTCTTTTTCTGTTTTTGTTTTTTTGTTTTGGTTTGCTTGGTTTGGTTTTATTTTTCAATGCAGGGTCCCACTGTGTAGCTTTGGCTCTCCTGGAACTCACTGTGTAGACCAAGCTGGCCTTGAACTCAAACCACTATACTTAGCTTCCCTCTTCTTCCACCCTTTTTAAAAATGGTTTTTGTCTTAAGCCTTCTTTGTAGCATGCTTGGGAAGGACGTTTGTATTATTGAACAAGAAGAAATTGTACCCTTCTCAAGCATGTACTAGATTTTAAGGACTCAGAACTGTTGCCTGTGTCATAACCAAAGGGTTTTGAGTGAGAATAGTTTAAGTAACTGTAGCCACAGCCCCGTCATTTGAACATGGGAGCAGAAGAACAAAGGAGTGCTGGAAGAGTCCGGCCCCTTTCAGAGTATTCATCTTAGAGAAGAGCAGAGAGGGGGAGAAACACACGTTTGTCACAGACAGAAGAGTTCTATTGTAATCATGCAACCCTAACCCTAGGAACATGAAGCGGTGTGATGGTCAAAACCAGCCAGCTTTCATACATACTTTGAGGAAGGAATTGGCTTTGACAGTAAAAGAGAAAAAGCACTACAATATAAGAGATTTTTAACTTTTAAATATTAAAAAAAAAAACTTTAGTATACAAAGTGATAGGTTTCATTTTGTCACTTCTCTACCTAGATGGCTGCTTTTTCAGTTCGGCTGTTAGAAGTCAGTGAGAGCTGACTCGGGGTTAGCAAGTGCTGTGTGTTAATACAGATTTTAACCTGAGCTTAATACTGCAAGTCATAGTTTATAGGGTTTTTTCCAACTTTTGGGGTCTTTATCACTTTGTTTTCATTGTAAGTTACATTATATAACCATGAATTCTAGAGTAGTAAGACCTGAAATCTTTTTCTTCTTTGTTAGAGTTTCTCTGCAAACAGTGTCCCAAACTTCATATTCACTTTGATCGTATAGACAAAAATGAAGTTCCAGAGGAACAAGAACACATGAAAAAATGGCTTCATGAGCGTTTTGAGATAAAAGATAAGTAAGTGTTAACAGTTCCAGCATTCAGAAACTACAGTTCAACTCAATTTCACTATAGTAACCAGTTTGAAAAAGAGGTGTTTCATTATTTACGAAATACTAATCAGACTCACACAGATAAAACCTTTCATATTCCTGTGTAACACGTTTAATTGCTCTTGTATAAACATTAACTTTTAACGTTTCTGCATCAGTACAGCTATTGGTTTCTGTACAATGACAACTCAGCACGATCAACTAGGAGGCTTCTTTCAAAGCTAACTGCACAGCTACAGTGAAGCTATTGTTTCAGGGATGCTTTTCATGAACTCGGGTTAAATCTTACTCTATTCTTCCGTGCTCACATTTTAAACTGTTAGGAGTTACTGTGAAGATTGTGTGCAGGTGGCCTGCCTGCAGTGTTTTCTGAGTAGACTGCTGTGTGATGTAAAGGAGGAGCCTTTCCTCTGTGCTAGCTGCGCAGGAAACAGCAAAACCTTGGAGATGGAGACAGTGAATGAAGCACTGTGTGCTTGTGGGAGGAGGAGGGGGCAGTCGATATTTTCATAGTGAAATTATCACCTTTCTTGAGTTAGTAAAAAGTAGTTAGTTAGTACCTGACATAAGTTTTTCAGCCCATCAATTCAGGATTGCTTTGGTGATAGGGTCAGTGTAAGAAGACCTATGTACCTTAATATGAAAATGTGTTTTCAGGAAAGGACTGGGCAGTGTTTAATACCCACCTGTTTGTATTATAAACACTTCACATGCGTTTTTACTCTCTGACTCTTTCGCTCTTTGGGGGGCCTGCCACCCAACTCCCAAATCACATGGAGACTTATTCTTTCTTATGAAGATGAAGCCTTGGCTTGGCTTGTTTCTAGCCAACTATTCTTTACTTACATTATCCCGCTTGCCTTATGCTCCCAGGCTTTTACCTTTTTCTACTTCTGTATACCTTTTTTTAATTCTTACTCCATAGCTTGCTGTGTAGCAGGGTGGCTGCCCCAGGAGTTCTCCTCTCCTCCTGTCTTCTGTACCTCAATCTTTTCCTCCCAGATTTTTCCTTCTATTTATTCTCTCTGCCTACTAGCTCTGCCTATCCTTTTTCCTACCTAACTATTGGCCGTTGAGCTCTTTATTAGACCAATCAGGTGTTTTAGACAGGCAAAGTAATACAGCTTCACAGAGTTAAACAAATGCAACGTAAAAGAATGTAACACATCCTTGCATCATTAAGCAAATGTTCCACAGCACAAACAAATGTAACACATTTTAAAATAATATTCCACAACAAACGTGTACTCGTTGTTACCTCTATGAATGTGCCCACAGGGCAATGGGAATGCTTCCTGTGCTGTAGGTCCTGTCCTGCTGCTGTGTCCTCACATGTTTAAGTCAGAGCAAGAATTAACACTATGCTCTTTATTGTTCCCTCTGTTTTTATAATTACATGGGAATATGAACTTTTGGGAGGTGTCTTAGTCAATGTTCTGTTGCTCTGAAGAGACACCATGACCAAAGCTACTCTTGTAAGAGAAAGAACTTAATTAAGGACCTCCTTACAGCTTCAGCGATTTAGTCCATTATCGTTGTGATGGGGAGCATTGGAGCAGTCAGACAGGCATGGTGCTGGAGAAGTAGTAGAGAGTTACATTCTAATCCACAGGCAGTAGAGACTGAGAGAGACGACGTGGATGGACGTGGGGAACCTCAAAGCCCACTCCCAGTGGCACACTTCCTCCAACAGGGCCAATCCTTCTCTAATAGTCACCATTCCCTGGTAACTAAGCATTCATATATATGAAACTGTGAGGACATTCTTACTCAGACTGCCACAGAATGAAAACTCGATGTATATTGTAAGAATTTCTTTTCTTTAACTTCTTTGAACGCTTCTTTTTGTGAGATTGGATCCAGGGGCTCACACTTCATAGGCAAGTGCTCTACCAATGAGCTACAGCCTCAGCCCTTTTCTTTAGTCTGGACGGGATGAGAGCTATGAGAGGAAGGAGTGAGGTGGTAGGCCACTAGTCACATGAGTCAGGGCGCTCTAAGTTCTTACAGATGGAGAGGTGAAAAATAATGGGACTGGAGAGATGGCTCAGCAGTTAAGAGCATTGTTGCTCTTCCAGAGGACCTGGGTTCCTTTCCCAGCAACCATGTGAAAGTCCGCATCAAACACTTAAACCAAGTGTTTTGAGTTTCACTTCCCATCTGGTAAGGATAGACTACAATGATACCGTAAACTAGTGGTGGATCCCCTACCACGCTGTCTCTAATATCTCACTCATATGGAGTTCTAAGGAACTGTACTTGCTCAAGCAAGTAATTAGTATCTAATAGATGATTTTTTGTTTGTTTGTTTCAAAACCAAAATGTCCAAAACTGAAAGTATCAATTCTGTTGTTTTCATTCTGGCCATAGGTTGCTCATAGAATTCTATGATTCACCAGATCCAGAAAGAAGAAATAAATTTCCTGGGAAAAGTGTTCATTCCAGACTCAGTGTCAAGAAGACTTTACCATCAGTGTTGATGTTGGGTAGTCTGACTGCTGTCATGCTTATGACAGAGTCTGGAAGGAAACTGTATGTGGGCACCTGGTTGTATGGAACCCTCCTTGGCTGCCTGTGGTTTGTTATTAAGACATAAGCAGTTGCGGGCTCCAGTCATTGTCTCTTACTGATGGCTGCACATTACGTCACATTGTTTCCTGAATTAAAGAAGTTTTTTTAAAGCCTTGGTGATTGAACTCTGGATAAAATAGAATTAGTGACCACAGCCAACAGGCAGTTGATTTGGGGCAAACACACATGGCTTTTCAGGTGCTGGGGTTGCTGGAAAAATGAAAGCTAAGTGGAGTTTATGCTGTTTTTGTGTTCTTCATGAACTTATGTCCACTTGTAAAATCATTTGGATTGTATAATTTGATGTTGTTTATAATTAGATGGCTGTATTTTAACATTACTTTTTAGCATATTTCACTATATTGGTTATCTCCCATCTTGATTACTTGGCAGCTCGAACTCTTATCACTAAAGTATTTTATATTTTGAAGCTATGTGATACTGGGTGTTTGTTAAATTCTGCAAGTCATGGAAAGATATTGTAATTATGTGTTAATGTTCAAAGAAAAAGGTGAGAAGTATTCATGGCAAAAAAACCTGTCTAGCATATATTTTTATTATATTGCTCTATTTAGCTAGTTTTCTTTATATTTACAAAATAACAAACATTTCTAATATTTATTAAAATTGCTTAATTTGCATACCCCCTATTCTACAGAGAATAATGTGTAAACTGTCAGAGTAGAGTTGAAGCTCTGTTGTGACTGTCTCATTTGGCGGAGATTTAAACAGCCCAGCATCTGAGCTACTGAGTTAGCGCCTCCCAGTGTCTGTGCTGTGAGTGCTTATAAACATAAGGGCCCTGTTATTTTCATAACAGCACGGACAACCACAGTGATGGAAGTCTGCCAGCATCCTGATTGTCTGTCCTAGCACGTGCCTTCTGCCTGTCTCCCTTTGCTTTCGCACTGCATTTGGTCTGGAGCGTGTGCGTTCATGGTCGCTTGCTGCTTCTCCCAGCCCTTGCTTTCTGGCTTGGTGTCCTCCAGTGGTGCTGTTCATTGTTGGGGTGCAGGCAGTGCTGCCTGACTCAGAGGGGCATTTCCCTGACTATGGGTAAGCCTCTTTGGCTACTGAAGAAGCGTTTTGCATTTGTTCATGTCAGGTAACATCAGAATTGGGTAAATTTTATTTCTCTTTAGTTTTCATGGAGCTACACTGTTGATACATATCACCTGGGAACGAGAGCTACCTTCCAGGACCAACTCACACTCTTCTCAGTCCTGCAGCAGTGTATCTTACGGAAGGAGGCTTTCTAAAGTTTGATTCGCTGTATTCTTAGTTGTAATTTAAGTGTGATTGCCTACTAGTCCTTTAAGGTACCCTTTCTGCATACAGATTTTTGTCACAAAATTATACCAATGATCGAGTTGAAATAGACCATTTGAATCACAATAAATAAATTTTTTTAATTGAGGGAAATTTTGCCTCTTATATTGTTTTCCTGAAACCAGGAAATGAGCTATAGCCAACATCTTTGAAGAGTCACGTTCTGTCACTTGGTTTCTATGCGTTTGTATATTCATATATGGATATGTGTGTTCACATGAATATGTATATCTGCATATGAATATGCATATTCACATGTGGATATGTATGTTCACATATGGATCTGTATATTCATATACAGTACACATACGTACAAAGAATTTAGTGGCCTAAAAGCAAATAAAAAAACTTGTTCATCATGTTACTGTGCCAAATTGTAATCGTCTTTTACTTAAAAAGTGAAGTTGAAATCAATCTCACATTTTGGTTAAATACATTTTGACCAGATCAAAATAAGTACAAGCTAGGCGACTTTAAACATGGCTGAGGACAGGAGAAACAGCTCATCAGATAAAGAACAGTTGCCATTTTTGCAGAGGGTTCAGTTCCCAGCACCTGCGTGGAGGCTCACAAAAGCCTGTAATTCCAGCTCAGTTGGAATTGGACATATTCTCTGGCCTGTGTGGGAAGCCACATGCACATGTATACATACATACATACATACATACATATATGTACACATATTAAAACAAATTATGTATGTGCTGTGTATTTGGATTTTAGAAGACAGTACCATTAGAATTACATGGAAATAACTGATTCTTTTTAAACAGGGCAAAGTGGTCTACATATGGTCTTTTGAACATTAGAGCTGTAATTACTCTTCTCGAGAGCAGTCTATAAAATTAGAAATAAATTATATCAAAACGTTTGGAAAACTAGAAGCGTCTCTTAAACATGTTAATTTTGACTTGACATAACTATTTTCTGAAAATTAACAGCTTACCTGTGAATCCTTTCAGATAATATAATTTAAGATTTTATTTATATTACTGTTATAATAAATAAATCTTACTGTTGAATTGCAGCTTAGGGGCTACTGTAGCTTTCCTTGATAAGAGTGCCATCACTGTGCATGCTTTTATGTTTCTTGGAAAGGGTATTTGGATGCAAGTAAGGAAATAAAAGCTCTCGTTGCTCTCATGTCTGCGCTGTCTAACATTTCATGGCTCAGGGTTCACCTGTTTTCTAGCATGTAAAAGGTTTAGTGATTAGCCCTGAATTCTGAATTTATAAAGCTACAATATTTTTTAAGTATTGAGCAAAGTTTTTAAAAAATACATTGAAAAACCCCAATTGTGAAGCAATGCGAGAGTTGGGCTATATAAGCTAATTTTCCTACTTTAGAGGGTGTGTGCCCTGTGCTCATGGTTGTCAGTCAGTGATCAGCAGGTGACCCCCCAGGAAGCTTGTCAGGTGTCACTCAACAAGGCTGTAAATAAAAGTGCCAGCCTGACCAATTCTTAGACACTTGGTGATTTCTTCCATATTTCATTTCTGTGTAATTTTTTTCACTTAATTATCAGTTTTCTTTATAGTTTGTATACTCATTACTTTTCCCTTTACAGTATTTCATGCTTTATCAGTCAAATGACTTGATTAGCTATTAAAAAACTAGAAATTAAAACCTGCCAAAATGTAGGCATAAAATAATTGACTCCTAATTGTGTACCAGATCCACATTTGAAAGGACAGAAATGTCTCACAAGATAATAAGATCAGGTGTAAAATACTAAAAATGAGTTTTAACCTTGCAAATTGTTGTGAAGTGCTGAGATTGAAAGCTGGGTTTCAGGTTTTCTGGCAGGTGCTCCAGCACTGGTGTCTGGAATGTTAGAGTATCTATCTATAGGCAGGCTGGTTTCTCCTTTTTGTCCTTTAGACTGAGGATTGGCTGACTTAAAATATTACCAGTTCCATATAATTTGCATTATAGGCAGAATGCATAACATTCCAGCGTTAGTGTGAAAACTTTGATCAGTACTCTGAAAGTAACATTTGGTATATTCAGATAATTTGATATTATGTAGGTAAAGTATTTGTGTGATTGAACTGAATGTAAAATGTTTTATTCAGATACCATGGATAAAAGCTGGGTGTTGTGACACATGGCTGCAATCAGGGTACTTGGAAAACCCAGGCAGGAGGATAGCTGCAAGTTGGAGGTCAGCCTGGTCTACTTAGCAAGTTCCGGACTTGTCAGGTCTCTGTACTGAGATCTTCTTTACCCTGACTGCACATACAAAAGAATCACTATCAAAAGAATCTGTATCAAAGTGACACAGAGAATCACTTTGAATTTAGCTACAACATTTTTGTTGAGATTTCATTTGAGGGACTGGAGAGATGGCTTAGGGGTTAACAGCACTGGCTGCTCTTCCCAGCACCCAGGTGGCAGTAATTGAAGTTACTGTTTGTAACTCCAGTTCCAGGAGATCTAACACCCTCACATAGATGAGGCAAAACATGCAGGCAAAACACAAGCACACATAAATTAAAAATAAATAAATTATAAATTTTTTTTGAAGATTTCATTTAATATGTTTTTGTAAGCTGGTAGACCTGATGTTTTTGGTGAATGGAGAGCCATAATGTGGAGTTTCATTAGAGGCCAGAAGTCTACTTGTCATATAATGTACCTTACGTAACACATATACGTATTGTGTATCTAATTTAACGATACCTGATTGTTACCCAAGCAGAGAAATTCCTTGGAAAAACTCCTTCAAATAGAAATCTGACATCAGAGCAGATCCTCAGTACGTGCCTTTTGATGATGAGACAGGCCAGTGTTCCATCCAGACTGTTGGTTTGTGATTTATGTCTGAATAAATAATTAATAAAGATATATTCTACAATTTCATAAATCCTCATATGTAAAATAAAATGGGAATGCTACTGACACAATCTGTGAAGTGATCAAGTAATCAAGGTCTGAGGTATCAAGAACTTGATCACCGCATTTTCTTATGTAGCTTCAGAATAAATTCTGAAAGTGTTACTGGGTTTACTGGTGCTTCATAATTCAGCACAATGGGAAAATACAAGCCTCACTTTTTATAATAAAAATCTGGTAAAATGTTACATTGTTATATAAAATGTGTTTATGTTTTATGTGTATATGTATGTTTTATTGCCAGATGTGGCTGTAAAGCTACATTGTTTCCAACGTGCACTTTGTTGGGGATCTGTTGAGTGTTCACTGTGTGCCAGGCACCACTCTGACTGATCCATGAGTGATGAGTCTGCAGGCAGCCACCACATGTCGGGTCTACCACTGCTTAGCTCTCCACTCTTGGACAGCTTTATATAAACTGTGCCCTTAGAACATTGCTAAGATGTTAGCTACAAAAGATTGTTGAGACCAAGTGAGCTGTTGATTTCAGGCAAAGCAGCAGGTGTGGAGTGTAGAAAGAATGCAGCAGGGGTTAATGCAGGTTCATCTCCTGTCTTCGTAGATGACTTTCAGGACAGACAGCGTGAATAAAGTTGTATCAAACCACAGTGACGTGATGTGCTCTAATCCTTTCCTGTTTCACAAAGGGACAGTGGGGTGTGAGAGTGGAGGGCCTCGTTATGGTGAAAGCTTTGATTAAGATTCAGATCAAGTGGTGTGGAGATCTAACAAAGGGAGGAATATCTCTGTTCTGTAGTAGTCTTGTGGCCTCGTCACTGCTGGATAGAAGGTGGATCTTCAGGACTGGGCAGGGCCTGACTGCTCATGCCAAGAACACAGATAAAGGAAACAGCATGGCTTCTGCAGTGACCTCTGAGGGGTTCCTCCTTGCAGTCCACTCTAAGGTAAACCTTAGACTGAGTCTGGGCTGATGTAACCTTCAGGACATGCCTGTTGGAGCTTGCTGTAATGGGGAGTATGCTGAAATTCTGTTAAGGGGGGTCAGTGTGGTGACTCTGGAGTGTGGGATCCTTTATGTGAAGTTTTACTCAGCCCAGCTCTGCTTGTCAGAGTGTGTGAGTAAATATTGTTAATTATTTTCTAATATATATTAGAACTCAGAATCACCAGAAATGTTTATTGTAAACATTTTTCCTTGTCACTTAAAACCATACCTTTATTGGCTTCTGTTCTATGCTTGCATGAGTTAGTGTCTATCTGGACCAGGAGTCATTTTGATCTTTTTATGGATATCTAACATATATATCTTTTCCAAGATCTTTCCTTCCACTTTCTCGCCTGCACTCTTAAGTATGTTGCAGAAATAGCAGAGAAAGTCTTCCTGTCTCCTAGCCCTGCCATGGTCTTTGCTGGAACGGAAAACAGCTAACCACTAGTGTAGCAGCCATCTTTTCTCTGTATAGTAGAAGTGCACGAGTCTGACTCACATTGAAGAGCTGGGGCATCTCTCTGTGTCTATCTGTGTCTTTGTCTCTGTCTCTGCCCCACTCCATTCCTCCCAGAGAAGCCCTTTATAGTTTGGATGGCTGGAAGTCCTGATTAAGGTGGCAGCACCTGTGGTATGATGAGCTTATTGCTGAGCTGTGGGAGGCCAGAGGGAAAAGGGACCAAGCTGCCCCAAGTCCTTTGATGGCATTACTACATTCATAAGGGTTCTACCTAGTGCGCAGCCCTTCTAAAGACCCTTCTTTTCAACCATGTGACATTCCTGATTAAGTTTTCAGCACTTGAATTTTGGAGAGACATTCAGAGTGTGGTAAACTTGATGTGATCACTGAGTCAGATACTCAGGGGGTTCCAAAGGAACTGCTTTTAAAAGTAGACAACTTTCTTGATGAAGTTGGATTGAGGTCCCGCTGTATATAACTCACTGCCCCCAATAAGTGGCTTGAACAACTGGTTTCTTTTCCAGAAGCAATATAGAGCTAGATTCGTCTATTATTAGGGACCTAAGTTCTCATCTGACTGCACTGCTAGCCTCAGCCTCACAAAGTGTACGTCACAGTCCATAGCGGTTGGCAGAGCCCCACAGTCTTACCTCTGATTAAAGCCAGCAAAAGAAACAGTAAAGGATAAAGGGATGCCTGTTTCCTTCTAAGGCATTTCCAGTGAGTCCCTAATGTTTCTGCTTACAGTTACTGGCTAGAACCTATTTGCAAAACTTTTTTAAGCTGCAGGGGAAGTAGAAAAGTGAAATCTTCAGCATTGCTACCCCAAATAAAACTGAAGGTCTGAGCGATGAAAAGGCCCTGAGAACAGTAGCAGTGTTCACAGTCTGCTGAGTATAAATGCTGAAGATTACTTTAGATGAGTACGGTGGATTTTACCACAGTCAAACCAATAGAGCAGGTTGGGGATGTGGCTGAGTTGGTACAGTGCTTGACTAGCATAGAACACTGATTTGATCGCTGGCACCACATAAGCCTGTGGCAGCAAACACTAATCCCAATCTCTCAGTGTGTAGATGCAGGAGGATTAGAAGTAACTCAAATCAGAAGAAAAGTAAAGAAAAGCAGGGAAGAGCAGCTGGAGGCCAGGACTCCAATGGTCCCAACACCTTAAGTATCTTCTCTGCTGAGCTCTGGGGTAATGAAACTCACAACTTTCTAGCTGCTGTCCCAAGACCCTTAAGCCATTCCAGCCTGCACACCAGCACTTTACAGAGTGGTAACTGCGGTCCTGTGGGGATGTAGAGTTGAGGAAATATGATTTGTGCTGAAAGTATAAAATGCATGATAGAATTTGAAAATTAAGCCAATGGAAAATGGTTTACTAATATTTATAGAAATCATGTAATGTTTTGGAAATATGTGCTTAATAAAAATTTATCCTTTCTAAAACTGTGACTACTAAGTTTAATATTGTGTATGTACATGGCATATTTTCCTCAGTGAAGATGGAACACAAGATGACAAAGGGCAGGACATTTCTTTCAACATATTAAGCCCTCAAGAAGAGTTTAATTCATTAGATAAAATCTGAGTTTGGACATTTCGCAGCTTAATCACAGCATGTTAAATATTTCTAAAGTAGTTTTTATTTTATGTCTTTAAAATTAAATTTGTTCTTAGACAGTTTCTTACATTTAGCATAAAGCAGTTAGATTCTAATTTTATAGGACACAAGCTATTTCAAAAAGTAATGACTAAACATTAGTATAATGTTTATAAATTACTAAACATTGATAAGACATGGGAATTACAGTTTGAATAGTCACCCAGGGATTGTTGATCACCAGCTCTGTGCAGCGAGGAAACAATCTGAAGCAAATATGAGAAAGTTGAGGTCTGCTTGCTCTGGAGGGGTTACAGCAAGTGCTGGGCCACTCTTCCCTATGGCGGTCCCTGCCCACCGTGGTTGGTATTGCCAACTTGACTGGGTCTAGAATGACCCGGAGGTAATCCTCGGCATGTCTGTGAAGAGTCTCTGGACTGGATTAACTGAGATTGGGGTGCCCACCATAGCTGAACAGCATCAAATTCCTTGGGTTGGGGTCCTGGGCTTAATAAAAGTTTGAAAGTAAGGTGAACACCAGCTTCCAACTCTGCTTCCTGACTGAATGCAGTGTGATCAGCTGCCTCATACTCCTGCCATGATGTCATCTCTACCCTCAAACTGAACAAGAGAATCCCACCCTTAAGTTGCTTTTGTTAGGCATTTTGGCACAGTGATGAGAAAAGTAATGCGGCCCCAAAATGGGGATTGAACCAAGGCCCTTGTACATTCTGGCTAAGCTCTCTACTACTGAGCTATATTCCCAGTCCTTTTTTATTTTGAATAAGGTCTTAGTTGCCTAGATTGTCCTTAAAGTCATAATACTCCTGTGTCAGCTTCCCAAGCAGCTGGGATTACAATTGTGAGCCCCAGAACAGTATATACACATTCATATGAGTAGGCCATACATATGCATGCATATATTCATATATGTGCATGTGTTTGTATTCATGTCCTTGCTGCATTGTGATTACTAGTTAAACAGCACTTTCTTCTGCTCTCTAATCCAACTAGGAATCGAATCTATATAATGAACTCTATAATATAATCTATATAATAAATTCTTATCATCTGAGGCCTGGAAAACCTCACCTCCATGGAATCAATGCTACCTGTAACTACAATTCCAAGCAGTGGTTATTGGAAATACTTCTTCCTGTATTCTCTTCTAAGGAAGAACTGGAATGTTACTGTTCACATGGTAGATGGTCCTGTTGGCCTCACAGGCCAGTAAGTAAGGCTTTATGGTTTGAGTGCCAAGTGCCCCTAGAGGTTCACATGTGAACACTAGATCCCCGTTAATGGGGCTTTGGGGGGATGTTGAGACTGTTTAGGAGGTGGACCTGCCTTAATGAAATGGATTTCTAGGGGGCTGGCCTTGAGGATGATCAGCCTTCCCGCCTCTGTCCTGGCCCTCTGCTTCCTAATCACTGTTGTGCTCACTGCCAACACCACAGCCCTGGAGTGAGCCACTCCCAACACCAGGCCTTCCCCTTCACGGTGGACTCTACCGTCTTACCCAGAGCCAGAGGAGATCCTTTGTCCTTTGTTCTTGGCTAGATTTTTGGTTGTGACAATGGAAAAAAACAAACTTGGATCATTATCCATCTTATAGTCCAGAAAATTAAGTGTACCAGTGAGTAGACATCCGTTACATTGAAGCCCCAACTCAAGTCCTTGAGCACATGCTGAATCTGGAGGTGGCCTTTCCAGGGATTAAATAAGATTATCAGGATGCCTATAAACCAGTCAAACTAGTCAGAGGGAGCCCATAGGAAGACAGGGAGAAGGTGGCAACCACCCCTGAATTGAGAGAGCCCAGGAGAAACCAGCCCTGCAGAGAGCTTGGGCTCAGACTTTCATCATCTAATACAAATGGCTCCTTGATTCTTCCAAGCTTTGGTTCTTTCTTGTGGCAACTGGAGCAAGCTAGTCCAGAGATCAAGATGCCCCACTCAGGGAAAAGGAGCTGCCCACAAAATACATGAGCATCCCTGCAGACGCTCTGCACCTGCTGCTTCTGACCCTGTGGGGCTAGCAAGGTCCCTCTGCTCTCTATCCACCAGACTCTATGCTGGGATTTTAGCCCAAGCGCCAATCAATAACAGGTGGGCCAAGTCCATGCGGAGCCTGTGCCAGCCAGACATGGATGGAGACAGCCTAGATGCTTTCAGACCTCACCCATCTGAAAACTGCCAAGGTCTGTATATGCCTCTTGTCACTGACATTCTGAAAGCAGCTAGATCTCCATCTATCTGTCTAGACATCTGAAATCTATTATTGGAGAAGTGCAGCTGTTCTTGGAGCAACATGGAGGGGAGGGCCAAGTTAAGTTCTTTTTGAATTATTAATTCATCAGATACACTGTTACTGTCTTATTCTGAATAATTAAGAAAGATTGATGCTGCCTAAACTCTGGCACAACCTTTTCTTCTAATGGACTTCCCTTTGGACCACTCCTGTCTATCTCTCAAAACCGTCATTCTCCACAAAGGCTTCTTGTCACCCCTCCCAAGCTCAACAGAGTTCCCCTTCATTATCAGTAATTCTTAATCTTATGGTAGGGTTCTCACAGACCAAACTCTTGTGTCCACCCTAGAATTCCCATACTGAAGTCCTAACTCCCAATCCAGTTATATTTGAAGGTGTGTTTGAGAATTAAATGTCAGTCTTAAACAGTTCTCGACCTTCCTAATGCTTCAACCCTTTAATACATGTTGTGGTGACCTCTAACCATAAAATTATTTCATTGCTACTTCATATCTATGATTTTGCTACTGTTATGAATCGTAATGCAAATATCTGCATATCTGCTATACAGGATATCAGCAAAAGGGTCTTGACCCACAGATTGAGAACCACTGGTCTAGGAGCGTGGTGGCTAATTTTACGTCAACTTGACACAGCTATAGGTATCAGACTGGAGGGAGCCTCCGTTGAGAAAATGCCTCCTTGGCATTGGGCTGTACACAGCTTGTAGGGTATTTTCTTAATTAGAGATTGATTTGGGAGGGCCCAGCCCATTGTGAGTGGGGCCACTCCTGGGCTAGTGGTCCTGGCCACTATAATCAAGCAGTCTGAGGAAGCCATGAGGAACAGAACAGTAAACAGCACTCCTCTGTGGCCTCTGCATCCAGGGTCCAGCCCTGTGTGTGTCCCTCCTATCCTGACCTCCCTTGATGGTGAACAGTAATGTAGAAGGGTAAGGCGAATCCTCCCAATTTGCTTGCGATCAGGTCTTTCATCATAGTAAGACATATGTTGGTACCAGGATAGTCGGGTATTGCCGACAGACCTGACCCTGTTGTTTTGGGGAGGGCTGTGGAAGGACTTTGGAACTTTGAGCTCGAGAAGCCACCGAGTGTTGAGATCTCAGTGGGATGTCCTGTAGGCACTTGGAAGATAAGAACGTCGAGAGCAGGGCAGACGATGGAGGTTTGCCTTGCGAAGTTTCAGAGGGAAGCAAAGACTCTGCTGGGTCATTTGTGTGAAGAATCTGTGGTGTCTGGTCATCTGGGGCTGAAAAGTCAGCTATGATTAACAAGAGACCAGCACCATTGAAGTGAAATCTTTGCATTACTGGGACAGTTGATGCTGGTCAGCTGGAGCCGAGAAATTAGCAGTGATGAAAAGAAACCAGCATTGTTGAGGGAAAATCTTCTGGAAATATTTCCTGAGTCAGCACATGAAAAGCTGTATTCCAGAGGTGACCAAGGTTGTACCTAAGGCTGGCAGCCGAACTGTATTGCCTCAGAGTCCCAGGTGGCGCTGGTTTTGAAATCAGAACAGTGCCATTGGACGACAGCCGGGACTGGGCACCGGGAGGGCCCAGGAGAAGCCATTGCTAAAAGTGTGGCTCAGTTGCAGCAGAAGACCCCACGTTTTGGAGATGACCCCCAAGAACAGCAGCAGCTGTGGATTGGAACCAGTGGGAGTCTACACGGCAGCTGTGTGTGCTGCGAGGGCAGAGCTGAAGAAATGACCCAAGTCCTTGGAGGAGCCCAGAAAATTGTGAGTGCATCCCCAGACACTAGACATTGCGTTATTTACGTGGTGGAGTGTGGTTTTGCTTTGATCTGATTATGACTGCGCCCTGGTCATTCCCTCTTGAAGTAAGAAGTATTTAATTCACTTCTGATTTTACAGAAACCCATAGTTGAGAGACTGAATTTTAAGAGAGATTTTAGGCTTTAATTAAAAAAAATACTTTGGATTCTTAAGTAGACTTAATTTTTAAGTTTTTGAGTTTGAAGATTGGGACTTTTAAAGTTTATAAATGTTTTATATTGTGATGTTTAAACTGCTGTGTTATCTTGGGGATGAACAAGAAAGGAAAGGTTGTGGCTTAACCGTGATGTGTTTGTGTGTCAGGTTGTCAAGGGGTCAACCTGACACACCTGTGCTGGCTTATTTTATGCCAGCTCGACACACATTGTAGTTTTCAGTTCACTTAGACAAGGAGTAGGGGGCTGCAGAGCTCTCCGTGTCTGCAGGCTGGCACGTGTGGCATTACCTCACCTGAGTCGAGTCCAGCTTCCTAGAGCTGTCTGTTGTGGAATTGCCCACGGGGTACTTCATCACAATAGCAGAGCTGACTAGAAGGCAGGCGATGTCCTCACCTTACAGAAGGGTCTCCTGGAGGAAGGGGCCTCTCAGCTCTGCACTCGGCCCCTGGTGAGATTTCCCTGGATGGAAATTCCACATGCTGGAATTCCCCTGGTCATAAGCTGAGTTAGGGGTGCGGCCAGGGTGACCCAGGAAAGACTGGAAACAGTGGGGTCAGGCCTTTCTGATGTCGCCTGACCTGGCCCTCTCCCCTAAAAGTTCTACAAACCACTTCTCCTTTCCCCTGAAGGAGCCTAGGCTTGGAAGGGCCCCGTCTTCTAGGTGTGCAAGAAGGAGGGGATGTTGTGCAGGTCTCGATTCCCTCCATCCGACCTTGACTCAATCACATTCCAATGTACAGAAACCTGAGGGATTCCCCACAGTCCTTGGGACTGCATTCCCTGTGGCTCCGGTGTCCATAAATCTGTCATTGAGTAAATTTACTATACTTTTGTCTTGCCAATCTGTAATCTGCCTGCTGTAGGAATGTTGGTCAGGCCCTTTGTGAGGAAAAGGCTCCCACCTGCCTGCCCTTGTCTTTGTTTACCCTTAGGTAGGTGCTGTCTTTCACCTCAGAAGAGAGGAAGCGGCAGGTCAGATCTCTGGGCCGTGTGCTTTCAGGCAGGTGGAAAGCGCACGTGTATTATCTCACAAGCAGACTATAGCAACTTCCAGGAATCAGTCTTGGCTGTTCTGTGACAGATCCCTCAGGCCCAGGCCTGCCCAGCAGCTCACACCGGTGTCCCCAGTCAGAATTCACAGTAACAGGCACAGAAAGTCAGTTTCCCCGGCAGTGAATGCAGTGACACCTCCCACTCCCCCGCCGCCCTGGGGCAGCCACCAGAGGACCAGCTGGTACTGAAGGGTTTACAGCCAACCCTAGTACAGCAAGTGAGCCACTCTTGGCCTTCTCTGGGGAATGGCCTCTTTGTGGATGCAGAGGCAGTAAACAGCTCTCACTTCCTGGGGGGCAGGGGGAGCAGCCAGTTGCACAGAGAAAGAGAAAGGCAAAACAGCCTGGGATATCAAGCAGGGAAGCTGGAGATAGAAGGGTCAGAACGGTGGAGGACCAGGCAACTCCATGAAGGAGGGGTTGCCCTGGCTGCCGGAGCTCCACTGGGGCTTCTCTTTGAGACTCCTCCAAGACTAGCTTTGGGGTTCAGGACGTTTGTCTTCTCCACCCTGTCCACTTTGTAATTCTGTTCTACTTTTAGGCTTCCCTTCTAGTTGCCCAGTTGAAGTGGGACACCAGCTGGGGATCTGACACCACCTAGTGGTCATGGAAAGAAAAGCCGCCAGTAAAGGTTTTGAATAGCTCTGAATCCAGATCCTGAAAACAACAGCTTAAACGCAAAAATGAAAATAATGCAAAGCAGAAAGAACAGCAGACCCTGTGAACCTGTCAACCATATTCACAATGGTGACCCCTCCCCTTTGGTGGGCACCTTTGTGGGGAGGGTGCTGCTCCTTCCATCCAGCCAATTCGTCTTAGTTTTTGTTTGTTTGTTTGGGTGGTTTTTATGTAGTTTTGTTATGTAGAGCACTTTCTGTGCTTCATAAATGCTGAGAATGAAGGCATGTGCTGCCATGCCCAGCTTGGCCCATTCTTTTAAAGAAGCTCTGAGTAGTACTTGCACTGTTTTCTCAGGATGATTTGGGCTATCTCTCACACACGCACGCACACACGCATGCACGCACGCATGCACACATGCCTGCATCACCCAGTCCTTAACTTTTCTTCAGTTTTGCTCCTGGTAGGAGAAACTCCCCGAGTCAGTGTATACATCCCTGGTAGCTAGAAGAGGATGGGGCCAGGCTTGCCCCTGGTCACCTGATGGTTGAATCTCCCCGGTCCATTAGTGCATGTGCCAACAGCTGAAGACCATAACCTTGCTTTCCTTCTTGAAGTGTTTCTGACAGAGGTGGTGACTGACTGTGGGAATGAGGTCCACTAGGGATAGGAAAGGGTCCTCCTACCAGAATCAAATGCATCCACAAACTCACACATCAGTAACTTGAATCTAGTTCCTCTAATTCTTTTACAAAGGCTACCTTTTGGAGAACCCAAGATTACTCTTCTGAGGACATGTGGCGCAGAGATCTTTACCCTGTTATTTTGTGGAAAAAGAGGTATCTCTGCTGTCTGATTGGGAACCAGACGAAAGAGAGTCACAAGAGACTAGCTAGGTGGGCAGTTTCCAAGAACTGCAATAGAGGGGGAATCACACACAGAGCCCAGCATGGAGTCCTGTGGCATGTGGGGTACAGAAGCCACAGATGTGAAAGACATGCCTCATAGAAATTTATTCCCCTGGTGATCATCCTTTGGGCACCATAGGATGGTAAAGATGGCATGAAACAAGGTCTTAAGAGGCCCGGGGGAGGAAGACTGTTCTGGCATGTTGCCAGAAGGTGATGAAAGTCCCCTGCAAACGGGGAGTCCCATGTGTCACCTCAGCCAACAGAGTGTGATTCTAGGGATTTCTGTAAAAATGTGTTCCCTCTTGCTGTTAGTGTCTGGAGGTAGCATAACTCATTCAAAGACGTTCAAGGAACTGAAAGTAGACCTTAACCAGCAGCATTTTCCTATATAGGAAGCTGTCACTGTAGGCTCAGTTCAGGGACTCTCTACTTGACAATACGTAGGGAAATGTGCAGACCCTCCTTAGAGGGTGCCCATGACAAACCAAAGAGCTATTTCCCCGAAGTCCAATTTGGGGAACCAATGTGATTATGGCCTTACTTACAGAGATGGGTGAGGAGTTGCTGGCAGGGGCCCCATCTTGGGCAAGGTTGGGGGTGTCTCTTGGTACGTGGTCACATCTGCTCTGTTGACGAAGATGGCTGTAGTGTACAAGACAAAACACAGGAAGTATTTTTTTTTAACTTTTTTCTTTTCATTAAAATAACTCTCTTGAAATGTAACATGGAAATGAGTGGAAGGAAATTTACAGCTTGGGGAGCTGCTTGACTGCATGACCTCCCCCGGGACAGGGTGGGTGCACCGATTCTGCAGCTGTGTGTGGAACTGGTAGAGAATGCCCTTCCCGGGACTGAATGGGACGACCGAGGCGCATTTTCCATCTGTGATGTCTACGATGCTGTGAGAACAGTTCTCACTGGCCTCTGACCAGTCCAAAATCCATGTTTAGGTGACAGTTTTCTTCCACATGGAAAAACCCCAGTGAGTACAGGAATCCCACCATGGGACCCTGTACACCTCATGACTGTCAGATGCATTTCCTAGTCTGTGTCTCTAAGGAATTCATCCTCAAAATATGGGAATTGATATCATATAACTAGAATTTTCCCCAGCCATGGCCATGCAATGTGAGTGGAATCCTTGCTCATGTGGTTCCTACCCGTTGACGGATCAGTCCTATTGTTCAGAGCACAACAGAAATTTGCCTGCATAGACAGCGTGCCGTAGTCCAAGCACCTAGTTCTGCATACTGTGTCCAGACTGAGAGCTTACGCCAGGCCTGGGGCATATCTGCAGTCGCAGCTCTTAGTGGAATCCAGAGCCAGACCAACGTAAAGGGAGGTTTGCTTTGGCTCACAGTTTGAGCGATAGTCCCTTGTGGCAGGGAAGTCATGGCGCCAGGTCTGTGAGGCAGCTGCAATTGGGAAGCACCCGGGGATGAGCTGGCACTCGGCTTCCATTCTTCTTTCTGTCTCTACCAGGATCCCAGCTCATGGAAGAGGGCCACCCATATTTCGGTGGGTCTTCCCAAGTCATAACAGATATGCCCAGTGGATGGTTTTCTAGGTGCTTCCAGACTCTAAGTTGCCGAAGTTGAGAAGTCTCAGCTTTGGGAGTTGAGAGGGATTCTGAGTCGTGTCTGGGGAGTGGGTAGCTGGCTCCTATGGGGTAGTGATGGGTAGCTGCTGAGGAGCAATCCCTAAGGCACTAACGTTTTTACACTTAAAATACCTAATGTCCTCTGTCTGGAGAGACAATTCAGTGCCCAGGTTCAATTCCCGGCACCCACATGGCAGCTCACAGCTGTCTGTAGTGCTAATTCCGGTGGTGTAAATATATACATGCAGGCAACACATATTTAAAATGAGATTAAATTTAAAAATCTATCTCTCTACTGCAGTTCATCCACATCACAAACACGGCACAGGGTAAAGAACAGAAAAAGGCGCAGGGCACAGTGCCATGTGGGGACTGTGGCTGGGAGCCAGGTATCTACAGGCCACCCTCTGTAGGCAGTGTTTAGAAGGTCAGAGGAACCAAGAGAATATTCCTACTTTGTGTTTCCGGGAGAGGATGGCCCTGCTAACACCTTGACTTGGTACTTCTAGTCTCTAGAACTGTGAGACATTAAACACCAGTCTGAAGTCGTTCGTGATACAATGTTTGGGCAGCCCTAGGGAATGCACATAGATTTTTCGAAAGAATTCTTAATTTAGCAAAGTGTTAAAAACTCTTTTAAGAACAAAATTAAGGGAAGTTAAAATCCTCTTAGGTCTAAGGAACGATATCACTCGTAGCAAATTTGTTGGGCCAAAGTGAAACCTACTGCCTGCCAAATGCCATTTATTGGATTTCCAGGTGAACTTCTAAAAACAGATCAGCACAGGAAAGCTGTTGTTACAGACCCCAATCGTTAAAGCAATAATAGTGTGTGCACACACTTTTCTGGATAGACCGGGAACGTATTGTTTGCTTTCTAAATAGGAGCCATTCCTCCTTAAAATGCCCAGGATGCCTTTAAACAGTAAGGCCGACGATTGAAGATTATTACAAATAATAGTGGATTGATATAGATGCATCTATTGACTGTTGACTTCAGCTAGAGAAAGAGAAAAGTGGGGAGATCTGGTCATTTGAACTCTAATGTCTTTCTCTGCTGGTCAGTTAAGGTCTTTCCAAGTGTCAGTCTCTGGGGGAAATATTAGTTATTAGGGGTATCAAAGGCTGTTTTCAAGGTCTGATTATTTCTTTGTTATTCTTAAAGGCTTATTTTTGGCCTGACTCAGACTTGAAGTTGAAGCTTACAGGAACAGGATAGCCTATGCCTTATGCTTCCTGGCAATCTGTTTCTGGTGGTTTTCTTTGTCCTCTTTCATTCTCTTGACCAGAATATTAGTATATTCTGCAACCTCCTTTACTTTTATTAGTGCCTTGGTTCCTTAGTCCATTGTTTGTGTTGCAGGACAAGTGGGCACAAGACGGCTGGCTCTTGGGTGCTTTGGTTCTGAGCTTCCTACCTTCTTTTTTTAATGGCTTTCTGATAACTTATTGGTGGACATCATCTACTTTATAGAGAGTGAAAAGCTTTCCAGTTCAGTTAGCTCTTTTGGGGCCCAGCCAATGAGATGCAGTAATATTTGTTAGTCCAGGAATATTATTTTCTCATTTTTTCTTTTCTTTTTCTACAATAATCAAGTTGAGAACACTCAGATTGGGACACACAATGCGTCTTTGAAAAGGCTTGCCCTTCCTCTCCTCAGTTCTCCTTGGTCTATAGCCAAGGAGATTAGCCAAGAATGCCCCTTACTGAATAGCAGGTGTATTCTGCCAGGGTCAAGACACCTTACTGCATGTGAAAACCTTGTAATTCCTGCCACTGATTGAACCACATAGCCTGTCCACTCTTCACCCAGAGTGTCAGCAGCTACTTCTGTGCCATGTGCTTCTAGTGGAAAGTGTGAAGCTTGAGGTCATCGCCCACGCCAGTGAGTTTCTGACAGCTGATTGGAGGGAGGTGCTCAACTTCGTTTTAACACAGCCATAGAGGTGCCATGAAAATGCTGTGATGTATTCCTGAAACCCTGAGCTCCAAAGAGAATCTGGGATATTTCACTCATAGCTCTGCAGCAAGTTCTGTTCTGTTCTGTTCTGTTCTGTCCTGTGTAACAGTCCTGACTGTCCTGGAACTTGCTTTGTAGACCAGGCTGGCCTCGAATTCACAGAGATCTGCCTGCCTCTGCCTCCCAAGTGCTGGGATTAAAGATGTGCACCACCACCGCTTGACTGTGCAGCAAGTTCTTAGTCTAAAGTTGCCATTGAGATGTGATGCCTTCAGCTGGGGGTGGTGGCACACAGCTTTAATCCCAGTGCTTTGGAGGAAGAGGCAGGGCCATCTCTTGAGTGCAAGGCCATGTTGGTCTACAGAGCAAGCTCTAGGACAGCTAGGGCAAGAAACCTGTCTTGAAGAACAAATAAATAGCCTACCTCATCCGCAGCCATACCACCCCGAAAATGCCTGATCTAAAAAAATAAAATAAAATAAACAAACAAATAGATACAATACCTTCATCCCTAAGAATTATTTTATCTCTTGCAGCTAAAAAGAGAAGCCAATGGAATGCTAAACACTGTTAAAGCCTGAGATCTCTCAGGTGGATGTGATGAGGGTGGAGGCAGGGGGTGGGAGGGCACAGAGCAACTAACCTAGGCTAACCATTCGCTGCATGATGTCATTGCCCTTTGTGTATCAAGTGGGACAGGATGGGGTCTTAAGACCCCCGTGGAGGGAGGCTCAGATGTTCAGACAAGGGTTATTGGAGTCCTGGTTACCCTGTTAGGAGCTGGCCCAGGTTTTTCCCTTCCAGGGAAAGAGCCTTGCTGGCCAGCACAGTTATAGCAGGATGATGGTATTTTGGCTGCATTTGACTCTCCTGCAAGTGCTTGCCTCTCCAGACTAGCCAGCCAAACCTCAGCACAGCATAGAGGAGGTGAAGGCCATTGCTCCCCCACAGTCTGGTCCAGGGATGGGGCTGGACTTGCAGTGACTTCCAGGTCCCCCATTCTTTATGCTTGGCCTGGGATCGGGGTACAGCAGACACCTACCCGTGAGCTGAGATTCTCAGGAAGCTTACTGGACAATGCAGCTTGCATTTCCCTTTCCTTAATGACCCCATTCCTCCTGCACGGCACTCCTGTCCCAGGCACAACTGCCCTTCCTGCTGTTTATGCCTTTCCCATATTTGTGCTCTAAGGGCCCCTCCTATACGGTGCGTGGGAGGTGTGGAATTTCATAAGGTGCACTCCTGCCTCTCCACCCTTCTACTCCACTAACCCTGAATCCTCTCGACCAACTCTGGCAGTTACACATACAAACACAAATATTCATACAGTCAAACACAGTCACACTCAGATGTACACTTAGACACACTTAGACAGATGTACACTACACACTCAAACACTCTCAAACACACACACAAACACAGTAATATTGTCAGATTGAACACACCCAAATATTCAGACACATAGACATATCCCTACATATGCACACATCCGTGTATTGAAAAAAAACCAAACCCATTTACTCAAATATGAACACATATTACTGGAGTCGCACCCTCATATACACCCATATCCGGACACTTTAAGCATGTTCACACTTCTGTGCAAGCATACATTCACGCACTCAGACGTGCCCTCCACTCTCATACATTCACACACATGCATAACACCAAACATATGTAAACACACTCTCTGATATATGCGCATACACAAGCACTTGTACACACACTCACATACAGAGCACAGCAGTAACTTGTGTCACCAGCTGTGGTGGTATCCCTCAGGCCAGTCAAGTGTCACATAAACCGACCTTCTCATTGTAGCCATCCAAAGGGAGCCTTTACCCGTCCGTCACTTACACTCCCCTTTGTGACTGTTCCCCAGCCTCTGCCCTTGTGGAGACCCAACCTAGGCTCTTCACCCGTATACCTGCACTCCCAACTGCTCATCAGTCTGCTTCTGCTTTACCCAGAGCTTCTCTGAGGGAGCCCCCATCATAGAAGTGCCCCCATCATTGCCACCACCTTCCTCCCATTCTAGAGAGGGCTCGGAGTTAGTCACCTCCAGACGCTCTGGCCAGAGCACCTTGTGGAGATCATCAGCGGCGTTGTGTGGTTCGACTGGACAACCTTCCCAGTCCACATAGGCCTTGGCTCACCTGCCACATTTGGTGCTGCTGCTCCCTTCTACTTCATGGCGCTTCAGGGACCCATTCAAGTCTGCTGTCTCATTGCCTAGCCACTCCTGTTTCGTGTGTGGCTTTTCTTCTTCTCCCCAAACTCATTAGGGGCTTGGCCTGTCCCTTGTTCCTCAAAGACCTCTGGGCCAGTGAACCCCACATCTGAATCTCCAGACCCAATTTACCCTTGGAGGATGCCGTTGACCCAATCTGATGCCACAATTTCACCCCACTCCAGTAGGTATCCCACAAGGAATGCATCGGATACATGAGAGGTGTTGCTACTGAATTCTTGGGGATTACACCTCCCAAGTCTTTCTGGATATGGGTGAAGTAATAGGGATGCCTCGTGTGGGGCTTTGTTAATCCCAGGTCGTCTGTGAAAAGGCCAAGTGTACTAAATCATGTATCTATCTGTTACCCCCTTTTTTAAAAAATATTTATTTATTTAGTATACAATATATGCCTTCAGGCCAGAAGAGGGCACCCGACCTCATTATAGATGGTTGTGAGCCACCATGTGGTTGCTGGGAATTGAACTCAGGACCTTTGGAATAGTAGGCAATGCTCTTAACCACTGAGCCATCTCTCCAGCCCCTCTGTCACCCTTTTATCTCATTTTATCTCTATTGCGTAGACACTGTCTTTCCCCCTCCGCGCCTACTCCAGAACCTGAGATACAGCAGGCTTGGGATATGTCTGCTGAGTGAGTGAGTGGCTGGAGCTGATCTGAGTCCCAGCACTCTGGTTCTCTGTCTCCTGGGAGACAATAGCATCCTCTGTGTCTTGAGGGTACAGGCTGAGAGATGAAGTGGAACTGTGAGCCTTGGCTACAGCTTAGAGTTTCCTTTATAGTCTTTGTCAACTGTGTGGCCTGGTAGCATTTTCATTTCTGCGTTCCTGTTGAGGAGCGAGTCATATTCATGGCTGTACCTGCACTGCACTTAGGACCACCAGATGTTTCAGCTCGGGTAGGCAGATTCCTTGATGAGTTTCAAAGGACCAGTGAAACTTGATAGGTACCAAGAGAAGGTGCGGGTACCCGTGGAGAAGAGCGTAGTTATGGGAACTGAATGGTAGACAAATCTCTAGAGAAGTGAGTCACCAAGTCTTGGCGGTAGAGGTGGAGCGGTGCTTGATTTCCAGGAAAGCGGGACCTGTAGTTAGGAGGAGATGCGTTTGCATGCCTGATGATAGCAACCTTCAGCTTAGGATGGTGGGTGAATCCCATGGGGATCTAAAGAAAACGTTAGCTGTGAACTGAAGCTATTAAGACCGAGTACGGATTCCCTCGAGACAGTGCTTTGGCTTTTATCTCTCATATTTTGTTTCATTATATACTCCAAGATGACCTCAAATACACGATCCTCCTGCCTTAGCCTTCCAACAGTTGGAACAACAGGAAGTGTACCAGCATGCCCAAAAGAGAAATGTGTCCAGGCGAGCAAGCTTGCTAACTGAGCTATTGTTTCAATGATAGCTCAATCAATAACAACCAGAGTGATTAGGCCTTTGATTGGGAGCCATAACTTAAGCCCAAGGCAGCTACATTTAGTAATTTAACCGTCTTTCCCCCAAACCCATAACCTACTAAGGCTGTAATTGTCCCTATCTCTTCTTTCCTTCCCCCAAGGGGACTGGTGAACTCTCCACTTGGCTCCAGCCCACAGCCACCCACATCTTGACCCTGTAAGGTTTTTCCTTGTATACCGTCCCAGGCACGAAACTTGACCACGTGGTGTATTTTCACGGCTCCAATTTTCCATTTTCTCCGCCAAGATGAACTAACAAAGCTTCCAAAACACTTCGCAGAGGCAGCAGCCACACAATGCTGCACCTACAGGCTTCTTGGGGAGACAGGATGCAGATTGAGGTGTTGTTAAGGGGGAGGGGGCTGGAAACCTGGGTGTCTGCAGCCACATTAACACCTCCTTGAGATGCCGCCCCTGCGGAATCAGCTCCGAGTGATTGCTTCCTGTTCCCCCCTGGCACGGAGCATGACTCCAGCACAGCAATACCTCCCCTCGGAGTTTTTCCAGTTGATGTCACATTTCCTAAGATCGGCCATCGTCCCCCAGACTACCAGTGCTCTGGTTCTCAAGCTCCATGAGGCAGAGATTTTATTTGCTTTTGTTAGAAAAATTAAAGGCCTGGGTATGAATTGCTGGCAAAACTCCCAGAGACCTGAGGTCTTTGGAGGCTTTTTTTTTTTTTTTTAAATGAAGGCATGTTGGAAAATTAAGTGCCATCAGTAGCTACTGACCAACAGAATATGGCAACTGACGAGAGAACTAAATGTTCAGATTCTTAGAAGGGATAGAGTCATATTTGCATCTATTCTTCGTGTTTGTGTGTGTGCACGCACTCACATGCGTGCGCACTCGTGTGCACAGGTGTATATATGCATGTGCATACTTGTGTGTGTGGAGGCCAGAGGGCAGCCTCACTTGTCATTTCTCGGGTGCCATTCATTGCTACTTTTTGAGACAGAGTCTCTCATTAGCTTGGACCTGACCAAGTCGGCTAAGCTGTCTGGCCAATGAGCAGGTAGGATCTGTGTCCGTCTCTCAGTGCTGGGGATACAAGCGTATGCCACCATTCTCTGCTTTCAAACAAAATTTCTGGAGGGGGAGCTCGGCTTCCTTGACCACCCAAGGAAGGGGTAGATTGGATAGCATTGGAAAATTCTTCTAGCTCAAGGTCAGTACTTTCCTGACAGTTGTCTCCCCAGCTGTGTCCTGGGCTCCTCATTAGTTAAGAGTGGCTGTGAAGATTAGGGGGTACCATGCACAGATGTATGTGTTCTGTTTTGCATAAAGCATCTGGCAGAAGGGACAGACGAAGATAAACTTTCCTTGGTCAGGGCAGCCATTTTTGTGGCCTCCACCTGTGGTGGCTGGAAGCTGAGCAGTGGCCGTACATTGAGTGATTGGGACCCCAGACTAGTTCTGCCCTGGAGGAATCAGCTACCTAAAGGGAACGGGAGGAGTAACACAGCGCATGCTCTCTGTGGTAGTGTTTCTACAAGCTCAATCTTCCTCAATATTTGTAACTTAAAATTCACTGAGAGTTCAATACAGCAAACATCATTTTAGGTGTTTATGTAATCTCAAAACGACTCTCATGTCTTGGCTTCTGGCCTATTCCGAGGAGACAGAACCAGGGGAACATCACCAGGAGTGGGTAAACCAGCAGGAGGGTGTTTTGTCTCTACCCCATTCTTCTGGGAGGTCAAGTGACTCCGGCGACTTTTTATTTCCGATTCTGAGGTTCTAAGTATTATATAGTTTCTTTTCTAATGGGAATAGTGTCTTCTGGGACACGGCAAGTAGAGATGAGGAAATGTCTCGAACATTGAAAGGTATTGCAAAGCTGGCATTGGGATGGCATTGCTGCGTGGCCTGGCCCTGTGTGAGCACCACCTGTCATTTGGGCGCAGTGTGCCCTAGAATTGCTTTTCTTGTTTGTTCTAGGACAGACATGGTTATTGATGGAAAGAAAAAAAGATTTATTTGGCGAGTCCCCAAGCAAAGGAGACCCTAGTCTACTTGGTGAGTGTCCAGGCTCAACTAGAGTTTTATTTTATAAAGGGTGCTGCTCAGCTGCTGATGGACATAGAGGCTGACCCCAACGCCATACTGTTCTGGGATAAGCATGGATGCCCATGTACCTCTATAGAAGGCTGTAAAGTTCTTCCAGGAGATGCCCAGGAATAGTATCGCTGGGTCATATGGTAGCTGTATATTTAGTTTCCTTGAGAAGCCTCCATACTCTCTTCCACTGAGGCTGTACCAGTTTACATCGTCGTAATATCTAAGAATTTCTCTTTCCTACACCCTTGGTCGTTTGTCTTCTTGACTGTAGCCATTCTGGCTGCAATGGTATATACATGCCAGAATTTTCTTCAGCTGTAAAGGGAAATGCGACTGTGAACTGTGCAGAAAAAATGTATAGAATGGGAAAACATTTTATTAACTGAGGTGCCTAGATGAGACACATTCCATATCTCCTATGAGGATGCTGCCTCATTAACGATGCGTGGGAGGAAATTTGGGTAAAGGCTAGGAAACTGGAAGGGGGCCAATGAGACTAGAAAAAAGAGGCTCTAAGGGAGGGGTAAGGAAGACAACAAAACAATGTACAAGTGGGGAGATGGGGGCGGGGCAAAGGAGTGTAGCAGAGATTGGGAGGGTAGGAGATGAAGGAGGAACAGGGGAAGGGGAAAATCAACCAAGATAAATAGGTACAAGAGTCCCATATGGAAATTTGTCACCTTTTAATTTTAATTTTTTAATTCAACAAATGTCAAAAGGAAAACAAAACAAAAAAGTGCCACTGACCAGGGGTTTGAGAGTCTCGATCTTCAGTGTCAAGTAGACATTGCTGCATCTGGCATGTCTTCTACGGGATAGAAATCTCCAGAGAGTGGGGATAGCCTTGGATTTCAGACTGTAGGAGGAAAGACTCTGATGTGGCTGCTGACTGCTGCTTTCTCGAAAGAGAGCTAGGTACTGTTAAAGAATCAATGGGAATCTTGACCTGTAATAAATAATCAATGCTAACATGTTTTTAAATGTCTGTCGCTTGGTCCTTTCCTCACTTGGTTGGGGAGCAATGGGTCTCTCTATGCATCCTGTTTTTGCAGTCACCACAGAGAGAAAATAGGATAGGAGACTCCTCTGTGTTTTGGAGCACCCAGAGTGCACTGTTGGAAGTGAGCAGCAGAGGATCCATGCCTTGAGTTTTAGGAGCTCAATGGCTGATTAGCAGCCACCAGGGGTTGTGAGGAGCGAGGGGCTAGTGGACAACGGCAGCATCTTGGGTGGCTTCATGGATAGTTCACAGATAGTAGAACAAGAAAAATGTGGGGAGGAAGTTGTTCAACCTGAACGGTAGAGTAAGGCTGGGCTGCTGCCAGGCTGGTATGGAGGAAGGACTTCCCTCCCTTAGTGGAGGTCCTGGAATAGGGAAGTCGTGTGGGGGAAGTGAGCATTTTTAATGGGACGGAAGAGATCAGGATTTGGACTCCAGATCCATTATAACTGCGGTGACAATGACTTGTGTGTTGCCTTCATTGTCTTTGGCTTCCGCCACCTTCAAGGGAGGAGGTGGATGGGGTGACATCTGAGAGTTCCAGGTCAGGAGCCAGGACTTTGTAAGTGAAGGGTGGGAGAAGAGAGGATGAAGGAGAGCTTGAATTCTTCTATGGATGAGACACCAAGTGAAAGCACAGGGTGAGTGTTTGGGGGTAAGGAGGCAATGGTGGGCATTTCCATAAAGGCACACAGAACCTTCTTAGAATACAGAGCATGAGTTTGTAATGAAATTAGTGTTCCGCTTGGATTTTGCTCTAGTCTGATTTGATGTTGCCTTCACAGCTCACATTTGTGGGTCAGGTCTGGTGCTGTGGCTGATACGGGGTTCTGACCTCATCACAGTGACCCCTGCTTGCTCTTCTTGTGAGCTATGCCTATCTGTCTAGCATGTGGTCTGCTATATTCATCTTGAGGAGCTTCTAATAGCTTCATTTTCCTGGACTGGATCCTAACATGCTGGGAATGTCCCTTCATTTGGACTCAGCATTATTGAAGACAAACATCGGAGGTCATGTGACTGCGGACCTATAGGATGGTACAGTGTGAAATTTTTTGGCTTGACAATGTGAGAAAGCCACCCTGGTTTTGACTGAACAAGTTACTCCAGTGCTTTATTTATATCCAGTGCCTCATTACATAGTAGGTTAGTGTGACATGATTTGGCCCAACTCTAGGCTAATGCATTTTGAGTCCATTAAGGCACGCTGGGCTTAGCTGTGATGGTTTGCAAGTTAGGCACTCTAAAAGCATCTCAACTTGCAATGTCTGAAACTTACAGTGCACTTCTAGGGCTGTAACCACACCACAGTTTGAGGAGACCTGGTGCCTCTCTGCAGAAACATGAAGAGATTACTTACGGTGACACAGACACTGTTCTGCAGGGGTGGAGGCGTCATATTTAGTCGGAAGGTGACAGTGGTGAGAAGTGAGGCCTTGAGGAAGTGATTAGGCCAGGAGGGAGCTCCCTGGTCAGTGTATAAAGGCTCTTATTAAAGACCCTTCCATCAGGAGAAACGGAGACACGTGGGCGAGACTGGAGTGGGAGGATTAAGTGAGGAGGAGGATGCAAGAGAGGAGTAAGGGAGAGAATGTGGGAGGGACAACTAACCATAAAAGACACTCGAGGGGCCATAGGGAAACCTACCACTGTAGATGCTTCTTTAAATATATGTGAAATA